>NW_026025288.1:77054-164967 GCF_019186545.1 Solanum stenotomum
TCCCCCCCTTTCTACCAGTGAAGTACCACCTAATATGAGCAGAGGAGGGGGTATTTAGAGAAGGAAAAATCAGGTTTTTCAAAATGGGGGGAACAGATGACCAACGGGTAGACCAAGGCCCAATTCCAAAATTCAAAATTTTTCACCATTAAGGCCAAGCACCTTTTCTTGTAATTTTCTCCCCCTTCCGAAAGAGGAAAGGGGAGGAAACGCGTGCCTCTTTCTCTGCTGCTGCCACTGTACGAGTTGTCGAAGGATGGGAGGAAAACGACGAGAAACTGTAGCTGGCATCGCTGGGTCGGGTCGCTGGACTGCTGGACGCGATCCTCTGGGCTGCTGGCTCGATTCTGCTGGGCTCTGATTTTGCTGGACTTGCGAGGAAGAAGAACGAAGCAAGGTGGGGTCGAGTATGGGTTATTTTGGAAATATTGTACGCTGCTCCGTATGTTTGGATCTAGGACTGCATTGTATGTTGTATTATGGGCTGGGAAATCTGGAAATTGCATTGAAATGGGCCACAGGGAATGGGTTTCTACTTAAAGGAGATTGGGCTGCTAGAAACAGGCCCAATTTTTGGTCTTTAATGAATTAAGTGTGAGGTAAAGAAGAGGCTAGAATTGTAATAAAAGACTAGGTTTGAGGATTTGACCAAATTGATTGAAACTATAGCCAATTGAATTTAAGAAATTAACCATATTGAGTTGATTTGCAAAATTTGGCTAAAATTTAGATAGGATGAATTAATATGATTAATTTACGAGCTTCTTAATCTTTAACGAAAATAAAAATAATTAACTTAATTATAAACTAATTACTTTAACAATATAAACGACTAAATAACCAAATATTTAAATAAAGCTAAAATCCTTTCGAGACAATTTTTGAACATTCGTAAAATATACTAATTAGACACATAATTATATAATAATTAACTTAATTATAAACTAACTAATTAACTCAAAATTGTAAACTATTAAATAACTAAACAAACTAACCAAATATCTAATTGAACAAAATCTTTTTGAGACGAGTTTCCAATATTTATGAAATACACTAATTATATACATAATTGTATAAAAGGCATATTATTATTTAAAAATTGTAACAAGTGACAAACTATTTGAAACAACTTGCAAATTATTCTATTATATATTTATTTTTATTTTTTTTTCCAAAATTTCTAAAATCAATTATTCTAAATCATTTGAAAATTAAGAAGCTCGAGATTAATTATTATCGGGGAGGGTCAAAATTAGGTGTCAACATCATGGAAATTTTCCCTTATTAAAAAATATTTTAAAAAAAATTAATAGCATCGGAATTAATGGTATATATAACACTATAATATTATTGAGTGTTAAGATTAAGGAAGTTAATTAGCAAGATTTTTACCTTTCTTCTCATGTATAAATACACCAGATGCAAGAGCCCGTGTAAGCACTGACCCAATATATATCATTTCATTTATTTCAATTTATGTGGCACATATGGAATTAAAAGGGTTAACCAATTTGGAATTAAAAGGGTTAACCAATTTTTTTAATATAATTTTTAAATATTTAAGTTGTTAATTATTGTGATTTACAGTACTTTGAACGTAATTATATTTTCAAATAATATATGTTACTCTCTCGCAAATTTATGTGGTAAATGTGAAATTTCGAGAGTTAACCAAATTTTAATATGGTTTTAAAAATATATTTTTAAATTGTTAATTATTATGATTTATAGTACTCATAATGTAATTATCAAATGTCTCAATTTATGTGGCACCGGGTGAAATTTCGAGAGTTGATCAAATTTTTAAATATTTTTTAAAAATATTTTATTTGGTTAATTATTATAATTTATAATATATTCTTTTAATAATTTATAAACACATATCATACTAAAAAGGGAAATAAAATAAAATAAAATAGAACGTATATTCGCTTCTATATTTTAGTGCAAAACTAAAATAAAATATATTGCACAAATATACATATCTTCAATATTAAATATAATCACTTCCAAGTATCAAACATGAGTTATTTCAAAAACAATATTTGCCTTTTCTTCTCATTCATATTTCTTCAGAATTGAACCCAAATAAAATTCCTAGTTAACATTGTGAATGCCCTCCCAAATAGTTCTTCACCTTTGACCCTTCGTTGTCAAAATCATGAAAATCATAATCTAGGAACTCAGATAATATATGTTTACTTCTGTCGATGTTACATCGTTGATCGTACTATTGTTTTTATTATTGGGACGGACAAAGCAATTTTTTCGATGTTATTACTGACGAGATATCTAGAGGTTGTGGAGTAGCCATTATTTCTTAATTCTATGAGTATGAGTATATATAAATGATTCTATAATGTAGGATTGCTATGGTTGAAATCATGTATGTTCCTCTTATTATTTTCATTTTACATAAAATTGTTTTCTTATTGAATGGATACATATGTACAGAATATTCTTTCTTTAAAATCAATTTCAAAGACAAAAATCTCATATATATATTTCACCTTTCTTATCATATATATTGGGATTTATGTAGTTTTGATAATTGAAAAAAAAAGAAGATAAACATATAACTCACACCTCTTAATTTTCATACAGTTTATAACCTCTAAATATTTGTTTTGTAAGTTATTTTTATCTCCATAGGCCATAGCCTATATTTTAATAAGGTTTAATATATTGATAACTCCTTAAATATCAATTAATTTCATTTAGACATTCAAACTGTGACTTGTTTCAATTGAATATCCTAAGTTCCTATTAGACATTATAGATTTAAGTTTTGAAAATATTTTTGTGCTTGGTCTCAAGTGCTTATTACATAAATAAATTAACCATATAAAATTTGTCATCTCTTTTATTTATACACAATTATCAATTGGAAAAAATATGAGGTTTTACAGCATGAGGTTTTACAGCTTATTGATTCTAATTTGTATAATTGAAGGAGATGATATATTTTAAGTGGTTAAATTATCTATGTAATGAACCTTTGAAAACATTCACAAATTTTCTTACAAAAATTTAACCGAAAGTGTTTGATCAACTATTGTCAGGACTAAAATATGGGTGGATTTTATTTAATTCAGAATTAAAAACGTGACAAATCATAATAGTAGGTCACATACTATTTAAATGAGCAAAATTTGTCCATGATTCAGAATTTGTTTGAGGGGTATCCTTAAGTCAAAAATTAAATGTGTGGATATTTTTAGATCTAAAAGTTGGAGGACATTATGTATGTCATTTTTTTCATATATTAGGGATACTTTTGGATCTTTTCTGTTGTATAAATTAATTTAACATCGTTATATGAATTAAATTTCAAACTCTAATTCCTTTTATATATACGATGACATCAAATTAAATTATGTGATACAAGTACGAATCAAAATGGAGGCTAGTAAAGCTTTTGGTTTAAACCTAAAAAATATTTCGGGGTCCTAAAAATTTTGTAATATTGGATTATCAATTTATTTTTACTTAAAAATTTATTGAAATTTGCAGGAAAAAAGAGTGCAAAATCTTTATAAATATATAAGGAAAATAAGATTGTCTTTTTTTCAATGGTAAAAATATTTTAAACCATGAATTAGAGTACTCAAATATTCATATTATTAGATAAAATTTCTTATGCAACGAGATCTAAGGTAATGTATTAGATATAAATGGCTAACTTACTGACTTGAAATAACCCTAATAACATTATTTCTATCAAATTCTTGTTGTTAACTTAAAAACAATATATTTTATAAAAATATTACACAATACACAATAAGTATGGGTAAAATACACAGTAAGTACGAAAAATGATAGTTAAACTTTTGACCAAATGATTTGGACAAAAATTAAACATGTTCTTAAAAATAGTCTTTATGATACTAGGTTCAACTACTATATAATTTGTACTTATGACACACAAAAGATACGTACCAATTATATATGGTTGAATCTAATATCATCAAAACTACGTATGACACAAGAAAAGATAAGCATGTTTTGAACGATTTAAAAATTGATGATTACATTGGTTGAGCCTGAATTATGATAATTTTTATGTATCAAAAGACTTTCAATAATCAACCAGATGTTGTTCCCATGCATGCCATCAACAAATGATGCTTTGAAATTCAGGTTATTCTGTGTAAATTGTAAATTGATACTAGTTCTTAGATAAGTGATTACTCTCATATTATAATTAATAAACACTTCTCCTAATTTGAAGATAGCATTACTTATCATACCAAATAAAGAAATTGTTTTCTAATATTTTTCATGTGGTTATATATATTTATTGGAAATAAGAAAGGCGAAAAAAGAAAAGACTTAAAAAAGGGAAATATATAATTTTTGAACAATAATTTTGCTGCACTAAAATAGGATATTCTCTTTCATATGGCCGGGCTATCAGCTCTTTTTACACCGTTTTAATACTATTGACTATTAAAAAAAAGGTATTTTTTTTTTGTAAAATTAATACCATTGATACTATGGTAACATTATAGTATTGAGTGTCAGTGAAATTTTCCCTTATTAAAAAAAGATTTTTTAAAAAATTTAATAGCATCGGAATTTATGGTAAATAACACTATAGTATATATTATTGAGTGTCAAGATTATGGAAATTAATTAGCAAGATAATCACCTTTCTTCTCATGGATAAATACATATATAGCACGAATTAATATACATATCTTCACCATTAAATATAATCACTTCAAGTATCAAACATGCATATTTAGCACAAAGGCTTCAAAAAGGGAAAAATATACTCAGTCCAACAATAATTGTCCATTATACTTCATCCATCCAACAATAGTTGTTCACTATATTAAAAATAATTGTCCAATTTAGAAAATTAAGAGATAATTTATCTTTGTGTCTATTTTACCCTTGTTATTAAATATTATTTACTAGCATCATCTAACATTTTTCAAAGCATTAAATTTAATAAAGTCAAAGGACAATATGGTAATATTACCTCTATTATTTATTGTTTCTTAAGGGGTGTGTCAAGTCAATAGTGAACAAAATTTTACACTTAGTTCCTAATTTACCTCATCATTACTTATAGTCATTTGTCTGTTACATTTTTTAAGAAATTGTATTTATTATATTCAAATGGTGATATAGTAAAATTATCTTTTTATTTATAGTTTCTTAAGAAGTGTACAAAGTTAATAGTGAACAAATATTATTACACACGGCGAGTAATTGTTAGACACTAAATGTGCTGCATTAAAATAGGGATATTCCCTTTCACATGGTCGGGCTATATTCACACCATTTTTTAGTACTATTGATTATTAAAAAAAAAAAGATATTTTTGTAACCTTAATACCATTGTTATTAATGGTAAATTACAATATAATATTGAGTGTCAGTGAAATTTTCCTTATTAAAAAAAGATTCTTTTTCTAAATTTAATAGCATCGAAATCAATGGTAACTAACACTATAATATTAATGAGTGTCAAGATTAATGAAGTTAATTAGCAAGATTTTCACCTTTCTTCTCATGTATAAATACAGCACAAATATACATATTTTCAACATTAAATATAATATATCTTCAAGTATCAAACATGAGTTATTTCAATAACAATAATTGTCTCTTCTTCTCATTCATATTTGCACTTAGCCTTGCACTAGTTAGAAGTTCAAAATTGAACCCAAATATTCCTAGTTATCAAGTTAACATTGTTAATGCCCTTCCAAATGGTACTTCACCTTTGACCCTTCGTTGTCAAGATTATGAAAATCATGAACTAGGAACTCACTCAATGAATGTGGCTGAAGAGTATATGTTTACTTCTATCGGTGTTACATCGTACTATTGTTTTTATTATTGGAATGGAGAAAGCAATTTTTTCGATGTTATTAATGAAGAGATATCTAGAGGTTGTGGATACGTTGGCCCTTTTCTCTATGGATGTTATTGGAAGGTGCAAGAGGATGGCTTTTATTTTGGACGTCGTCAAGATGGTAGATTTTATAAGGAACACTCATGGTAATAAAATGTTGCATCTAGATTAATTTCAAATTTGGATAATATAGATTAGTGTTATAGCCTTATAGGTGTGAAAACTTCTAAGTTATCTTTTTTTATGTTTCGCCATAGACTATATAACTTTCAAGGATAAAATGAAAATCTTACAAACCTAATATTATAGATCTAATTTTGTGGCTTATAGCATTATATAAGTGGTATGGATGAAATTCTTATTTCCCCTCACACACCTCTAAAAGAGGATTTAACAAACACTTTGTCTTGCATCAAGTCAATGGGTTTAAAATTTTGAAAGTTATAATCCAATGAAAACAAGATACAATAAAGTATAAAACTTGCAAAATCATGATAGTTTTTTTATTTTATTTTTTGGATGCGGGTGGGGGGGTGGGGGGGCCATTATTTCTTAATTGTTCTATGAGTATGAGTATGAGTATGATTGATTATTCCATCTCTAATAATAATGAGCTTAGATATCTAAATTATTCGCATTTTGGCACTAATCTTGTCTAGTCGATCACCTCAACGATTTAAATGATTATATTATGTTATAGATTGCTATAATTGAAATCTTGTATGTTTCCCTTATTATTTTCATTTTACATAAAATTGTTTTCTTATGGAATGGATACATATATACATAATATTAATCTTTCTTTAGAATCAATTTCAAAGACAAAAATCTCACCTATAAGTTAACAAAATCTTAGGAGGTTAGCAAGATTCGCCTTTCTTCTCGTCACAACCAAAGAAAAAATAAACAAGTCTAGGTCAATTTGGATGAATTATAATGGGTTGAGACAATAATTGAGTCAAGATGGTAATTGGACGGATTGGGTCAAATTTGGATGGATTATAATGGGTTAAGACAATAATTGAGTCAAGATCACCTAATTCAACTCAAATTTGCTGAGATCAAGACCCAATTCAACCCAATTTTAACTAAGCCTAATTATTTTATTTGTTCTTTTAAATGATTTTAGTACCTAATAAAAAAAATATTCCTTTATTATGACTATATAACATATCAATTTTTTTTAAAAAAAAGTTTTTTTAAAATATATTGACAAGATTTGCAATGAGCCAATTCGAATTACATATTAATCCAATTTTTAATGGATTGAAATAAGTTGAGATAATGAATGGACGGGTCAACAACCCATCCAAACCTAAACGGATTGGACGGATTAGGTTTGATTTTGCCATCCCTAATCAACCTAGAACTTCTCAATAGTGAAAGGTCAAGTGCAAAAATAAATGAGAAAGAAAAAGGTTGTTGCTCTTAAAATAACTCATGCTTGATATTGGTTCTGTCTTGTCTTGAATCCATGTGTATTTATGTTATTTCTTCTACATCAAAAGCTACCTTAGCCCACTATCGCCATTTTTTTAAAAAAAATAGAAGGTATATTTTACATGCTAACAAGTTATCTCTATTTATGAGATATTTTTGAGAATTGAACATTTTATTAATAAGAAGTACTAGTTATTTAAGAGTATAAAGTAATAGTTGAAAAAATGTATTAAATTTTACTTTGTATTTTTAAAGTAACACTTATTTTAGAATCGAACGAATATATAAGACTAGTTCACTCTCACTATTTCCCCATTGGGTGGTTCCTTATAGCCACACATTGACATAAGTGTCTTTATTAATTAATCACTAGATTGCCTAGTCTACATTTTATGATTCAAACAATTAGTGAAAGTAAAAACATGTTATGTGCGTATTAATTGAGTTGCCCCCCCAAGGATATTGCACTACTGGTTTGAAAAAATCACCATAATATAACCAATATTATTAGGTGGTCACCTTGTCGGGATTAAGGGGGAAATTTGGACACCTAACTTTTATGTTACTATTTCATTTTTTATTAGACATATTTTGCTGATTTCTTAACATCTATGTTTCTGTTTTTTTTTTTGTTCAAATTGATAGAGTGCTACTGTTAAGTATTAAGTCAACAAAGAGAGGTGGTAATTGAACATAGAAAAAAGTTTAAAATACTGTTTAATGTGAGGTATTAGGTATAATAATCTGATGAATAAAATATAGGATTATTTTATCCTGCGTTTGGTTGGAGCTAGTAGGCAGTCTTGAGATTATTTTTCCCACTATTTATACTTTCGTGATGGAATAAGTTATCTCACATACATGGTGAAATAATTTATTTGAAAATTAACTTATTCGAAATAATTAATTTTGGAATAACTTGTTCCTAACCAAACGATCCCACGTATTGCTACTTCGAGTATATCTTTTTGTTAATTATGTTTCTTTGCTGCCAAACACAGTGCTCCCAATTTGGCTGCTGTTGTTTCCTTTTTCAATTCACTTAGACAAGTAGTTTGGTTCTGATTTAATTTCAAGTTGCTGCCAAATTCATTGGCTATCAATTTGTTTATTTGTTTGTTTGTATCAAGCTTTTGCATGTTTCCACTACTTTGTTAGACATGGGTGAAATTCACCGATATCGGTAAATTCAAAATTTAAAATTTAAAATTTATGAATTCTCATTTATCTCAAATTTAAAAATAAAAAGAGACAAAAGGGCAGCAAAGCTTAAGAAGTTCATTTTTTTATATTGGATCAACAATACACTCTATTAGTGGATTTTCAAATTAAATTGCATTTCTTTATCTATTAATTATCATATTTTTCATACAAATACAAAATTTGCACAAAAGTTGTTAGGTTCCAAAAAACTATCCAATTGAAGATGATGATGGTATGAATACATTCTAAGCTTTTGACCGAACTCAAGCCGAATTACCCAAAATCCGCCCTAATATATATCCTATTTCACTTATCTTGCTTTTCTCCAACTTTCCCGCAACTAACTCCCCCAATCTTCTAATTCGTTATATTAAGAGAAAACTATTATGAATATGCTTAAATTGTGTGCAAATTATTAGTTTCATTTTTTAATTATTGACAATCTTAAAAACACCACTTTACTTGACTAACTGAACTTAAATACACCTGAAGTACATACACCCCTTATAAATTCTCGCCAACTTTAGGAGTGTTTTCAATACTTATCTCGACTTTTTATTAAGAGTTTCATGCTCCTACAAGAGTTTGAGACCACTTGTTATGTCATGCTGCACTTTGGGGGTGTATCTAAGTGTAGTTAGTCAATTAGAGAAATATTTTTAAGACTGTCAATAATTTGGAAAAGAAACAAATAATTTGCGTCAAGTTCAGGGATATTTCAAATACTTCCTTCTTATATTAAACCGACTTATGAAGTTTGAAAGATTTAGTAGAAGTCACTGATTTCTTACTCTACAACCTCTATATTAATATTGGCAAGTAGTGACTAGTGAGACCTAAAAATTGTAAATCACGTTTTTAGGAAGTATCAAACCAGTGTTATTTGCTGTCAAGTTTCAAATTAAAATATTATCTATATAAAATTAGGTGGCTCCACCCTGAGCTTATTATCTCATAATCAAGGTAATAATCTCGACTTATTCTATGTAGATATCTTCGAGTGATCTCATCGTTGGGTCATGAGTTCTTATCAAGTAGCTAGTAGTTTAACTCAACTTGATCCGATCTGTTTTGATCCAAGTAAATTTTGGGCAAATTGGATCATGATCCAATTATTTATTTGATCCCTTTGCCACCTCTAAATGATTGATAGCATTTGGTAGATGGATGGGAATATAAATTGCAGCCGTTCTTTGTTATATCTGCCAATGAAGAAGTGTTGAAATTTGGTGGGGGATGGAAACTCGAAAGAGGAAATTATAAGGTGGAAACTTAAATCCTTGTCAGTAAGGTTAAAATTGATAGTCAATTAATTGAACTTTAACTAAGTAAGACGTATTATTGTAGTGAATTTAATGAAATAAGTTGACTACCCTCTTCTTTCTTCCAAGTAAACTTATGCCTCAGTCCCAAAACAATTATACTTAACCATATGAATTCTTACTAACTATATTATTTGTTTGAATTCATTTTATTTCAACATTTTACAAAATAAAAATGAAAAGTACTAGTTTTTCTATATTTCCAATTGTCAATATGAATTTAGTAGACCAACAAGACTCCATGAAACTATTAGACCTAAATAAACATACTAAGATAATTAAAACAATTTCTAATTAAATGGTATTATCTGTATAATTATTGTTTTACTGTGCTTATTTTTTTTTTGGCTAAATGTAGATTGATATTTGATAACAAGATATTATAGTCTTCTTTAGTTAACTTCCTTCAAAAGTAATTTTATGTCTATAATTCCCTTTCAAGATTGAAAATTTGTTAGTTTTACAAAAAAGTAAAACATAATCAAAATCATTGGTCCATAATCCAACCACTCAACACCTTTTTGCTTAGTTTTTTTTCCTTCCGATGTTTGGAGTCTGTATTCTCGGTATTTGAAGATTGTATTGAAATTCCAACTAAATAATGCTCCAAATATGATTTTCTTCATATTCAGGACTCGTATTGACTTATGGTAAGTATCTAGGAAACTAAGAGAATAATAAACAAATAAATAGATGCATATTTTACAACCGTTGATCTCCATTAAAATCCCCTCCATCATTTCTAGCCGTTGATCAATTTGCATTGACTTTGTCTTCTGATCTTCTATTAAATCTTAGGATGGGAAGAACTTATGTATTTATAAATAATAAAGCCCTTTCTTGAATTATCATTGCTGCATTCTGCAACAAGGAAATATTGAGAGTGTTGGATCTTGAAAATTTGAATTCTTGAGAAAATTAAAGATGGCTACGATGGCGACAGGGGAAGAACAGAGTAGCAGTAGCAACAGAGTCCAGAAATGGTCCCTTCATGGGAAAACAGCTCTAGTTACTGGAGGAACCAGAGGTATCGGGTAAGTTTAAATAGTCGAGGGTCAAAAATTACGTGTCTACAACTCTCTGTTTATTGGTTGAACAAAAAGTTGAGAGTCAAAAATTACGTGTCTACAACTGATGTTGCTTCTCTTTTTTGTTAGGAGTGCAATAGTGGAGGAATTGGCAGGATTTGGAGCAAGTGTTCATACATGTTCAAGAAACAAGAAAGAACTTGATGAGAAGATTCAAGAATGGGAAGCAAAAGGATTTAAGGTGACTGGCTCTGTTTGTGATTTATTTTCTAAAGAACAGAGAGAAGAGCTTATTCACACTGTTTCCTCTGTTTTTGAGGGCAAGCTCAATATACTAGTAAGTCTTTCTCACTAAATATTTCTTTCTTTTTTTCATCTCGTGTTCGGTACTCGTATTTTGAATTAGAGCCAGTTAAGATCCATTTGAGAGTAACACTCCTGTCATAAAAAAAAAAAATTCAATATTCAAAATTCGAAACAAAGATCTCCGATTAAAGGAGGTTCATCTACTAAGTCACACCCTTAGTTGATTTTTTATTAAATAAAATATTTAGAAGAAAGAAAAAAAATAATGAATTGAGTACTAGAGCCAAACTTCTTAGTAATGTTCGATTTAATTTGTTTTATTATAAAAGAAGTCATTCTTTTGTTGGTATTAAACCATACCCACCGGCCAGATTAATTTGGATTATGTTGTGTAGGGCTACTAAAAATTTCTTGTTCGAATGTGAAATTTCTAATTAGTTAGTGAAAAGATCATATCGATGGCGTTCTAATATTCTATAAATGTTTTTGATGAATCTTTTTTTTTTCTTTAGTTTTGTAAAAGAAAAGCAAGTTATTATATTAAGTACAAATTAAAAAGTTTTACTAGAACATAAAGCCTAAAGGAACTGATCTTGTTGGCTCAAAATCATAATAATCTTAGCGGAAAGTAAATAAAGCATGAAAATAATGGTCGCTCCAATACAACATCTTTCTCAACTGAACACAGTAATCATGTCCTACGTTGCTCGAATTTTTTTTAAATATCAACGAGTATGTGTCAAATCTTTCAATAATGCATTTTTTAAAGGATCTGACGCGAATGCAACAATATTTTTGAAAAGTTCAAGCAACTTAAATCATGTCAAGTCTTTATTTACATTGTTAGTTAAAGAATTTATCACCATGTTTGTCTCCCGACAAATATGACAGATTAAATGACGGTATGACCTCAAAGAGGTACCTACAATCGTTCACGAAAGTATTATACATGATTATTTAAAAACTTAGAAATTGGTTAAAAGGACCAACTTCATATGCTAAATGAGAAGGAGCTCTTGAAGTACATAAAAGTTAATTAAAAACACATCTTTTATAACTCTTTATTACTTCGAGAATTAAAAGCATGTATTAAATCTGTAAAGAAGTACTTTTAACGTTTGTAATTCTTTAAATAGTAAAAACATACTCCCTCCGTCCACAATTAATTGTCATGGTTTCCTTTTTTAGAGTCAAACAATAAGAACTTTGACCAATATTTTACGATGTATATTTTCATCATATTGATATGCAAAAAATTGCAACTTATAATACTTTTCGTATAGTTTTTGAATATCTAATTTTTTTAAAAAAAATATTGAATTAGCGTAATCTAATTTAACTTTAAAAATTAGTCAAATTGACTTTCGAAAAGTGCAACATGACAAATAAAAGTAGACAGAGGGAGTACTATGTAGAATTAATTAAATTAGATAAATAAATGTATTAAAAGGACGTCAAAATTAGTANAGAAGTACTTTTAACGTTTGTAATTCTTTAAATAGTAAAAACATACTACGTAGAATTAATTAAATTAGATAAATAAATGTATTAAAAGGACGTCAAAATTAGTATGCTTAATTTTGCAGACATATATACGTAAATAAGGTGGTCAATTGGAGACAAGGAAGATGTAAAGTGAAATAAGAATAGGACTATGGGTGGCATAAAGCCAAATTTAGGTGACAAATTTCCAACAACATAAATGATAAAGACAAAATTGTCATACTAAAATGTTATATAATTCTCAACGTCACTTTCTCGTATTTATAGCTAATTCCATCTCTTATAACTACTTACTGACATATAGGGTCATCCCAATTTATATAATGTACTCATTTTTATTTCACATTTTGATATCTGATATTTATATTAGAGTCGATTAAATTTAAATTTGAAAATCTCACGTTAAGAATAAAACGCTATGTCTCAATTTATATATATTTTTTTTATTGTAGGTGAATAATGCAGCAATAAGTATGATAAAACGAACAGCAGATATAAGTGTGGAAGATTATTCAAAAATTATGGGAACCAATGTGGAGTCACCTTTCCACATCACTCAAATTGCTTATCCTCTTTTGAAAGCATGTGGAAATACTGCTAGCATTGTCTTCATTTCCTCCCTTGCTGGTTCTCTTGCACTCCCTGCTCTTTCTGTCTACGGAGCCTCTAAAGGTAAAATTATGCTCATTATATCATTAGACTATATATATTGACGATGAAATTAATTAAACGGTTTTTAATTTCAATTTTATGAATTTTGAATAGGTGCAATCAACCAGCTTACCAAGTTTTTGGCATGCGAATGGGCTAGTGATGGAATTCGCGTTAATACAGTCTCTCCATTCGCTGTCAACACTAGCATTTTGAAAGCGGTAATGTCCCTATTAACATTTAAAGTCGTTATTTTAAAATTCAAAATTTATAAAATTGAAATTCTGACTCTGATGACAGGAGGATATTGACCCGCCATTATTGGAGAATTATTCAGAATTGATGTGTAGAACACCATTGAAACCAATAGCAGAACCTGATGAGATATCTCCATTGGTGGCATTTCTTTGTCTTCCTGCTGCTTCACATATTACTGGTCAGATCATTCTTGTTGATGGTGGATTTTCAGCTGGTAGTTTCAAATTTCAGTCTTAATTAATTAAATATCCAAAAATAGAAAGAAAAATACAATATGCATGGGTTGGCAAATTGTTTTTCATATATATGAGCATTATTGTTCTTGTAAGCTAAGGGTGGATCGATCTTTTCGCGATATTGTAAGTCATGTTTGACCATAAAAATTATTCACTTTTTTTCTGAAATAATGTTTCACTTTATTTAAAAATTAGTGTTTTGCACGTTAAACATTACCTTGTGGTTGTATTTCACTTTGAAAAACATGTTATACTCAAGCATAAGCATTATTTTGAGTAATTAATGGTCAAAAACACAGTTAAACCATCAATTTTAGTGAATTTCATACATTAACGATTCATTGTTCTTGTTACCTTCTTAAAATATTACTCTCTTTTTAATAAAACACACCTGGATGTTGAGAGTTGGTCACATGTTTGTTCCCAATTAACAACAAGCGTGTGCAAACCAATTCAACATCGAGGTGTATTTTGATATAAAGAGAATGATAGTTAAGGTTTAAAATTTGTGAATATGTGATGAATTAGGTAGGTAAATAGAACAATGGATGGTTAAGATATGACTCGATCACTAAAAAGTAATAGTTTAAATGTATTTTTTTACTATTAGCTCTTCCAAATATTCTTTGTGAAAAATATTATCAAACTACAATTTCAATTTCAAAAATTCTAAATGAATTGAAAAATATTTGAAATCTAAACTCAACCCCCTACTTAGTTTTATTAATTGTTTTACAAATTTCTGAAGTTCAAATAGAACAATAATTTGTTGAGTAGTGGTCTAATTAATATATATACTTATCTAAGTGACAGTTGCGTGATTTTCTCCTAAATAATCAACGAATTATTAGGACTATGATTACGTAGAAGATAATCAAGAATTACTATCAATTTTCACTTTTTTGTTTTTGTCAATTTCGTTGTTGGATATGACGTGAATATTGGTCTTGAACATGCTTGAGATATAGATGTGACTCTCATCCATACGTTATCTACTAATTCATGTCCAAACGCCAATTTAATATTTAGTGTGAATTCAACTATCGATTTATAAAGCAACTAAAATAAAATAATTCAAAACTATACGAATTATGTAATCACACTAGCTACAAAATTTTACAACCTAGAATTATTTCTTTAAAAAGTTTTAGCAAACTACTCAAGGGAATGTATTGTTTTTCTTTTCCCTCAAAGAAGAAGATATCGAGGTTGAAGATTAGGAAAGAAGATATTAAGTAGTCGAGCATTGTTTAGTTTTTCTTATCAATATTGTTATTAGTACTTTCTCATTATCCACTAATTTATTTTATTTTTTTTTAATTACCTGTTGTTTACTTTGCTTCGATTGTTGTATTATTTATCCATCATTGTCATTGTTCTTTTCTCGTTTGTTTTTAGCATGATTTCTTTCATACTTGTTTCTTATATGTTTTACTTAGCACCGAGGATCTAGCATTGGAGATAGTTTTTTTACTTTACAAAGATAAAAAATAAGATTGTGTACAGACCCCTCTTCCAATCTGCTAGACTGTACTTATGATTCTACATGGAATATATTATTATTATAAAAAAATGTTTAACATAAACAAATACAAATACTAACAATGCTATATATAATGAAGTAGTATTAATAAATACAAAATATTAAAGCAAAAGCACCATGATCCTTTTCTTGGAGGGGTTAAATTACGTAGCACAAAGCCACAAATTGGAATGTGGAGTGTTTGGTTGGCCTTTACTCAAACCCAAGAAATGAAAAAAATACTAAAATAGTCATAATTGTTAAGCAAAAATTAAACTTGTTGACAAATAAAACCCATGATCTTCTCACCAAGAAAGTGAAACAAAGTACAATAGACAAAATCCATTTTGCATTGCCAAAGTAGCCAAACTCTATGACGTTGTCGGCCGGCACGGCGTCAAAAATTAGGAACCTACGTGCCTTCGCTAAAATTCAATAATTTATATAATATAAATAAATGATTCATCAAAAATTTAGTATATTTTTAAAAAAATTATAAATTTAAAATTTTGACTTTATCTCTATAAGTAATAAAACAACATACCGAAAAGCTATAACAAGGTGCTATATATATGAGGATCGGATCTTTTAACGTTTAATCGGATACTAGAGCTCGAATATCAAACTAAAATATTCTTATTTAGTAGGTTTTTTATTCTTTTAATACCTATTCAATGTGAATTCATATTAATTGTGAAAGTAAAAGTTTCAAATACATACTACCTTAAGCGAAAAAGAAAGTGAAAAACAACTAAAATAATATGAATTAATGATGAAGATTTTCCATAGCTAGACATTAAAATTCATTGTTAATCATATTTAGTAATAAATAATTATAAAAAAATTATATTAATTATGAGTAATTTAGGGAGGAAGTTTATAACACGTGCAACGATTTTAAAGGGGAAAGGAACCAACAAGGCCTAATATTTAGAGACAAAAAGTAAGAAATATTTGAGCATATGAAGGAGCCCATGCCCTATAATATGTAGAGACAAAAACACTTCAATCTTTTTCTATGGTTTTGCTTTAGCCCTCCCTAATGATGGCTTGAAACTTAAAATATATACATGGTGCATGCTTAATTCATTCTTTTTACTAATAAAACTGACAAATAAAAAATATATTACTCCCTCCGTCTTAATTGATGTAATGTTATTTGATTTGTTATAGAGTTTTAAGAAATAATATTTTTTTTGAAACTTATAGTGATTTAAGATAAGTCATATATGCACCTAGGTTAAAATTAAATTGTTACTTAATATAGAAATGTATTATTATTATTATTATTATCATGATTGACTATAAAGAAAAGTTTATCGCATAAATTGGGACAGATGAATAGTATGTATATAAAATATCAGGTTCCTAATTTTGGGATTATTAGCACTCCCTTCTTTCATTTTTACTTATCGTGATTGAAAATCAAGACATAATTTATTATTTAAATTCTAATTTATCCTTATTATTAAGTANATAAGTCATATATGCATCTAGGTTAAAATTAAATTGTTACTAAATATAGAAATATAGTATTATTATAATCATGATTGACTATAAAGAAAAGTTCATCGCAATAATTGGGACAGATGAATAGTATGTATATAAAATATCAGGTTCCTAATTTTGGGATTATTAGCACTCCCTTTTTTCATTTTTACTTATCCTGATTGAAAATCAAGACATAATTTATTATTTAAATTCTAATTTATCCTTATTATTAATTATTAACTATAATAATTTCTCAATGTAATTTTCAAACTATTAAATTTATATATTCAAAAGATATTATGATAATTTATCTTTTTATTAATTACTTTTTAAAGGTATGTTAAGTCAAATACAAGTAAAATGACAGCGAAAGTAAGAATTAATGTTACGGGAGTTCCGGAAGGGTTTTCTTATTTATGAATGCAAGTTTGATTTTTATTTTTTTTTTAGCCAGACAAGTTTGATTTAAAGGCTGCATGCATGGATAATTAATTAACCGGAGAAGTCACCTAAATAAAAATATTGTTTATTAGTCAACATATTCAACTTTTAATTTAAATGATTCAATATTTAAATTTAAATTAGTCGAATCAGTATGTTCTGGACCCTCACTAAATGTTAATTTATACCAATTAAGAAAAGTACTTTCGTCTTCAAAATAAATGTGGGCATCTATGAAGAAGACTTTTTTCACGTATTTGAAAAATAATACTCAATACCACACCCATACATAAGTTATTAGTAGCAATAATCTGGTACATAGTTAATTAATTAATACAATATAATGGATCAACTTTTAATTTGAAGCATAACTTTCACGTGTTTCAAGTTAAAAAAAAATTATTCTTCTCCTCAAATTGGAATATACCTTTAATTTATTTGCCGGCTCGTGGTACGACAAAAGTTTAACTCCTCAAACTTATTTCGTGTGAGATATTAGAGATCGCTTCTTTGCGTTAGCTAAAGCGGATATAAGGAGAAATAGATGTAAATCGAAAAAATATTGAAAAGAGGGCATTAGACAAGACAAAGACACTACACACCTGTAACTTAATTAATTATAACGAGGACATGAATTTAAATAGGAGAATAGAAGGTTAGTAGGTAATCTAGCGTTATCTAATTTTCTTATCAATATTGTTTTATTACTCTCCTATAATCTTATTCTTCGATTTTAATGTTCCATTTGCTCAGTTATCATATTATTTGTTGTTGCTACTATTCTTTTCTTTATTATGGATTCTTCGGTATTTTTCATTTGTTCTGAATATATTCTTGATTTTTTTTTATATGTTTTACTTTTTCTTTTCTTATTTTAATTGGGTGGAGGAATTGGAAATAGGGGAGGAATTACAATGTGGGGAATCGAACTCTCACCAATAAGGCAGGAGTTCAGGTAACCAACCAATTAAGCTACTAAAATTCTCCTTAAAGTACGTAGAGTAAGATTGCATAATACATACTTATGATCAATATATTGTTCAGATCGAATTTATAAGATTACGCTAAGTATATTGTAGTAAAATTTAATAAAGGGTAATAAAGAATAAGATCTATTAAATAATCTTTAAAATAAAATAATAAAAGTAATATATATTTTTTTTCTATTTCATACTCGAAACAAAACAATGACCCGTAGCTCATGATAGACTTAGCCTGTCTAATTAATTATGTCACAATTTATTTATATTTCCTATTGCTAACACGTCCAAACACTAACTCAACCACTCCAATTGCCGCCCTTAATTTAAAAATCATCTCATAATTACAATAATTTCTTGATTGAATATTGTTTCCTTGACAAAAGACAAGCATCATAAATAGTTATACCAATTGTTATTCCTAGTCGTCCATGAGCTGGCCTCACTATTTATATATATCTACTTGTAAAAATAGAACCACCAAATAATGCATGTGATGAGACGAATAGAATCTTCATCTTTAATCAGAAGTATTGTATTCAAATCTTGAAAATAAAATAAAAAAACTTGATAAAAAGTGTTAGGCCTAACATGAAAAAGTGCGATTAATCAGAATTATTTCAAAGTATCAAATATCGAAAAAAAAATATATACAATATTATTAACACCAGCAATGAAGGATCCCACATGCATGGTCTGGTGATGACAACATTAAATTTGGTTTAGAAATTGAATATTAATTACTAGTGTGCTCAGCAGTCGCTTTTAAAGTTCCTCAATTCAGTTGGTGGATATGGACTTTAAGAAATATGTCATTATTATCATATCTAATTATTTCGAGTATATATATATATATATTGTTTGCCTTATTATATGGAAATTATTTTGATAGAAACAATTAGTTGACAGGTGGAATATTGTTTGCCTTATTATATGGTTTTGGAAATATCTTTACCTTATGATTGAGCTTTTTGAGTTAGGTTATTTCCAAATTTCATTTCTTATCGATTGATGTGGATAATCATATGAATTATCTCAAGAGTAAACATGATCAAGACACTTTTTAAAATTGCATATGAACTTCAAAATCAGCTGATCTTGCAAAAGTTTTATCCCTGATAAAGACTTTTTGATTAACAGACTTCAAACTTAACATAAAAGCTCACATAGGTTATATATCATACGCAGGGGCGAAGCTAGTTTACAACTTACGGCTTCACGTGAGCCCAAGAACAATTGGCCAGGTTCAGNTACTATTTATTATTTGATGTCTTGTTTGTTTTCTTCATACTTCCACTCTCAATTTCTTGTGCTTTTTGTGTATTGTATTGTGAGCTTCTTCATCTGACTATAACTTTTGATTCATTTTCAGTTTTCTTCAAATTTATCTTTAGAAGTCTGTGAACGATTAAGTCATTGCTTTTTATAATCTTAATCACTCTGTGCCATCCTTTTTTATTATTAGCATTACATTATGAGATATTAAAATGATTGTCTTTCTTTTAATAACAGGAACAAGGTTCTTAAATAATGGGGCTGCCCAAGGATAAGCCTGAAGGTGTGCAATGAAAGATTTTACATCAAATGTGTGTATGCATATAATGTCACATATGTAATATGTACTATGCAATTGGCTTTCTAGTAATGGACTTGTAATATTCGGCTTGAGGATGCTTTTGCAGTTTGTAAAATACTACTTCTTTTAATAGCTATATATCAATTTTAGAGAATTTGATTGCACGGAAAACTTACTATTATTTTGTTTGTGATGTGGTGATACATACCATTTAATGGGGGCATATTTTGTAGTGACTATTATTGTAGTGCAACTTGTTCTTTAGTAACAGGGTAAAATTTGCCACAAATGGAATATTAGTTTTTGTGGCGACATATTTCACTACTAAAAGTTATTTTCAGTAGCAACATGAAAGTTGCTGTTGAAAGTTTATTTGTTTTGTGGCGACAAGAGTTGCTACTAAAAATCCATTTTCAGCGGCGACAAAAGAATTGCTACTAAAGGCCTTTTCAGTAGCGACAAAAAAGTTGCTGCTGATTTTTATTAGGTGTTCTGTGGCGACTTTATCGCCACTAAATCCTTCCTTTTGTAGCGACTTGGACAAATATGTGGTGTAAGAAATATTTTTTGTGGCATACAATTTTAGGTATTGTGGCAACTGATGTCGCCACAGATGGGCATTTATTGTGGCGACTCTCTGTTGTCGTCACAAAAAACTTTTAGCTATGGAAGTACTAGCTACGGCTCAATTGTCGCTACTAAAGCTTTTTAGGGGCGACTTTTGGGGTATTTGTGGCGACTTTTGTCGCCACAATAAGTCACATTTCTTGTAGTGGATTGAGCTTTTAGAGTTAGGTTATTTCCAAATTCTATTTCTTATCGATTGATGTGGATAATCATATGCATTATCTCAAAAGTAAACATGATCAAGACACTTTTTAAAATTGCATATGAACTTCAAAATCAGCTGATCTTGCAAAAGTTTTATCCCTGATAAAGACTTTTTGATTAACAGACTTCAAACTTAACATAAAAGCTCACATAGGTTATATATCATACGCAGGGGCGAAGCTAGTTTACAACTTACGGCTTCACGTGAGCCCAAGAACAATTGGCCAGGTTCAGTATATTTAAGAAATTGCTAAATATCTATAAAACAACGAACTCAGTTATTATTATTATCATCTATTAATTAAACCCCTTATTATTAGTTGAAGTATAGAGACTTCTCATCTAATATTCTAATTGAACAATATAGTATGACACGAAAACAAAAAGAAATTAAATTTCCTATTCATTAATGTCCCCTTATTTTGTTTTACATATTATGCAGCTTTTTTTTTTTTCAATTGACTAAAAGTTGAGAGAGACTTGAGTAAATGATTAAATGAGTCTCTAAAACAGATACTAACAATTTATCAAATAAAAAAAACAAAAATTGATATAATCCGAGTCTCTGTAAAAGTTATAACTAACAAGATTGTATTAATCACCAAGTGTACCAATTACAGAACCAATAGCTAAGCCAAGACACAACTTGCTATTCTCAAAACAAAGACAACATGAAACAAAGAAAAACTAAGCTAGCAAGTTAAAAAACAAATTGATGAATGTTTAATTTTGCATAATATTTTGGTTGGCCCTAACACAACAAATATAAGCGATCTCCCTGGCAATAGATTCTCAAATCCTCCTTTTCTTCTCAAAGATATCCTTTGGTTTCTCTCAATTCAAATAGCATAGACATACTCAGTATACACCTAACTTAAATATTTGGGCATCTATGATTCCCAAGACATATTGGTCCCAATCATTATAAGAAGCTTGAACAAATTGGATCCATTGTAGCAACTTGCATTAGACCTGATGACTAAAAAACAACTTGTAGATTCAGGCTGGAGTTGGCACAATACACACTTCAAATCAACATCTAGCTCAAAGAAAGAAGCAACAAAGTCCCCTTATATATTGTAATCAATTCATGTTACCATCAAAATATGCGGTGGGCTGCTCCTTTCCTTAATCAAAGGTCTCGAGTTTGAGTCTTGAATATGAAAAAATATATGATACAGAGCGCTAACCCCCAAATGAGGCCTTTCCAATGTGAATCTAAAATAGTCGAACTCCCCAAAAGAAATTCACCGTAAAATTCAGAATTTTGAAAGATTCTAAGTAGCCGTTTGGTCATTGATGTCAAATATTTTTCACTGAAATTATATTTGGTTATATATTTTGCGAAGGAGAGGAGAGAACATTTTATTAATGTAATTTAACTGATTTTCAATACACTATTATCTACTTATTGAAAACATCAATTTATGCTTAGTTTGATAGGATAAAAATTCTTTGGATTGTCAACAAATAAAAATTAAAGTATAAATTATAGGAACCACATATTATAAGTACTAAATAACATCCTATCCCTTCTAGTTTTCTATTTACCAAAAATCCCTTAAAAATGATGTTTGCGGGATACATAGTGTTGTGCACGGGATACATTAGGTTTGATACATTCCACGCGGGATACATAGCGTTGTGCACGGGATACATTAGGTTTGATACATTCCACATAGCGGGATACATAGCATTGTGCACGGGATACATGCAGGATACATAGCGTTGTGCACGGGATACATAGCGTTTGATACATTCCACATAGCGGGATACATATCGTTGTGCACGGGATACATGCGGGATACATAGGTAAAAAGGGGATTTTTGAAATTTTTGAAATAAGTAGGGATAAATGGATATTAAGGTAAGTAAAGGAGTGTAGTTAAGTAATTTGTCCANACATCAATTTATGCTTAGTTTGATAGGAAAAAAATTCTTTGGATTGTCAACATATAAAAATTAAATCCAAAAAAGGAAAAAATATATCAAAGAATAAAATAAAAATGATCTAGCAAGCTTAAAGGAAGATCTTTCTGTAGCCCATTAACTATGGGCCACAGAACTGAACATCAAATTAGGCTATTAAGTTGTACAAAGCCCAACTCAAGCAGGATCCTATACTGTGTTGCTTTCACATGGTACTCCAGTGGCGGATCTAGAATTTTAAGGTTGTGGGTGCTCTGAAAGTGGCGGAGTCAAAAATATAAAAAAATACATGTTAACAATGAGATTCAAATTCAAGCTCAACAAACACTAAAAGAGACTTCAACACCCACCCAAGAGCCAATGGGACAATCAGATCATTTATTCATTGGGTGTTCTATGTTAATTTTATACAAATACCTCTTAATTTCTACATAGATATATATATTCCGAGATGAGGTTAATGAGTGTTCGAGCACCCAACGGACTCCATGTGGGTCCGCCCCTGGGCAAGTCCATCCATATATTCATGTGTTGTGTATCAATTGATACCGATATTTATATCAAATTAATGATCGCAAAATACGTAGAAATCATTCACGTATATATTCATCACTTAATCATATTTATTCTGACTTTAATATTTTTCACTGCTTGTTGATACTACATTCTTTCATTGATCCCTAAAAAATGTTTGTTCATCTCTTGAGCAAGTTAGAGAATGTTTTGGAGGCCTTACTTATCCTCCAACATGCAGCCCAAGCCCAACCTATTTCAGCCGNGCACCCGACGGACTCCATGTGGGTCCGCCCCTGGGCAAGTCCATCCATATATTCATGTGTTATGTATCAATTGATACCGATATTTATATCAAATTAATGATCGCAACATATGTTGAAATCATTCATGTATATATTCATCACTTAATCATATTTATTCTAACTTTAATATTTTTCACTGCTTGTTGATACTACATTCTTTCATTGATCCCTAAAAAATGTTTGTTCATCTCTTGAGCAAGTTAGAGAATGTTTTGGAGGCCTTACTTATCCTCCAACATGCAGCCCAAGCCCAACCTATTTCAGCCGTTGGGCTTAGTCCACAGTCCATTGGAGACAACAGTAGTGAATAACTCAGTTCTAATAGATGTTGGCATGTTGCGTTTTGGAAAACTACGTAACTACACAAACATTCCTACCATATCACTAATTTATAATTTCATACATATTTTTTGTTATCAGATACACTGAAATAGGGAGAGAGTCAAGCAAGAACAGTAGGGAGGCGAGCGACATTTGCCTATGTATCTTAAGATACATCTGAATCACATGACTAAATACACGCTAGATACATATATATGATGTGATTCACATGTATATGGGATACCATAAACGCGAGCGAGATAGGAGGAAGGCGAGTGAGATTATATATAGAGCAACTTTCACATATAGCAAACAAAAAAATCATATTTGTATGCTATAACAAAGTTTGCATAATTGCGCTTCATAGCAAACATATATATGTATAATTCGCTATACATATACAATTGAAAGTTGTCTATTTCGCTATACATATATACAAAAAGAAGCAATTGTATAATTCGTTGGCTCCTCTTCAGATTTGTATAATTTCGCCGGCAGGCCATTTGTATAAATTGTTGTTAGCCTCTAGTTTGTATAAATCGTTGACAAAAATATTTGTATATAAAAAATCGCTCTCTCTTTCGCTTCATACAAACATAAATTATACATTATACAAACATAAAACTGGGCAGGGAAATATTGTTATTGTATAATTATAAGTGTATATGACGAATATATATGTATTTGCATGTGTATATATAATTTTCTCGCGCTTTATACAAACAGAAACGCAATTTATACAATTTTGTTGTATAAAATGAGAAAGAGAGAAAGGCAAAAGAGAACTGGGCAGGGGAATATTTTTATTGTATAATTATAAGTGTATAGGACGAATATATATGTACTTGCATGTGTATATACAATTTTCTCTCACTTTATACAAACAGAAATGCAATTTATACAGTTCTGTTGTATAAAGCGAGAGAGGCGAGCACAGAGGGAGTGAGCAAGAGAGGAGAGTGGCGAGCGAGAGTTTGAGGGAGAGAGGCGCTGGCAAACAGTTTGCTACAGGACACAATTAAATCAAAGTGTGATTATATTAATTTGAATTAATAATTTGCCATTATGTACAAATTTCCCTCATATATATCTATGTGTAATCTTGAACAAATTACATCTAATTTTAACCTCATGTATCCTGAGATACATATATATATGGACATATCTCGATGCATCAAAATCTAATAAAATTCGTAATATTGCAAACTATCGTATATTTAAGTAATTAGCTCTTAAACTAGTAAAAATTCGATAAGTTACCACTTTAGTTTTCTAGTCTAGTATAATTAATCCAATTAGCAGTTCCATTACAATAATAAACTAAAAGAAAAAAAAAGTCTCTTCTTCCTTTATTACTCAAACTAACTGTATAATATATTGATTCGAAATCAATGACTTTTGCTCAGATTTTATATATTCAATAAAAGAAAAATTAATAATATATTATTAAAAATTATTATAAAAATTTATAAATTTTAAATCATGAATCTGCCTTAGTCTACATATTTAAGTCAACTTTCTCATTTCATCATAAAAAGAAGAAAATCTTCCAACTCGCCTTCGAGAATCGAGATATCTTCAACAATTCCGGTGAAAACGGAATAGACATCAAATATGAATATATAGTATAGTTTTAATTAATTAGTGAAGAATATATAGTATAGTTTCATTTATTTCTTAGTTTACAAAATTAAGAAGATAGAAACATATAAAAATGTTTCTTCACGTGTATATCAAAGAAAAATAGTACCTCAAAATTAATTAAACTTCGAATATATTCAACGAATGCAAATCACACTTGAGTTTTTTCAAGAAGAAGAGAGTAAAACACTCTAAAATTTTGGAAATTTTAAAATGAGAGGAAACACCTCTATTTATATATAGTCAACAAAAGGTAGCTACATACTAACTAGTATGAACATGTGTTTATTATGTCTTATCAGAAAAGTCATAATTCATTAAAAAAAGTCAAATCCTTTAGAAAAGTCTAATCTTTCGAAAAAAAACACAATTCATCAGAAAAATCGCAACCCTTCGAAATAATTAGAGATATTATAGTAATTAAGAAAATTTATACACTTAAAATAGTATAGAAATATATAACCCATAAAAAAGAAATTTGTTTATTAGGTACGTATGTAGATTAGTAAGAAAACAAAAAACTAAATTAAAACTCGTTTAAGTATATTTCAATTCATATAAATGACTCACTCTTATTAATTCAATTTATTTAAATATGGTTAAATCCCCTCATTTTAACACTATTAAAAAAATGTTCTTATGACTTTAGACTTTTTTTTATATATATTATTATTATTATTAAATTATGACTTTAGACTGAGATATGTGAAAAGAGCTAAATCCTCTCTCTTTACCTAACACCCAAAGGCGCACATAGTTTAATCCTTAATGACACCTTGATTCCTACTTTGAAGCTAACTCTTTTTTTTAATCATAAAAAAAGAAATTGACTTAAATATAAATAATTAGTGGACTAATTGATTAATTAGTGATGCAAGTTATGACTTCATCTCAAGTGGAGTCTATCTTAATTATATAGTATAACAAGCAACAAAATTAAATTAGATGTCTAACAGAAAGTCATATGTAAGAATTTAATTTAATAAATTCGTACATAGTAATATTATAAATATAATACTAATATGAGTATAGGATATGATCAACCATGTTATTAAAATTGATATTTTTTTCATACACGTCAATAGTTTTTTACTTGAATCTACTAGCAATAAACTTATTATAAAAGTTGTGGACTAAACCTAAGGTTTTCGAAATATTGATTGAATACAAATGTTGGATAGAATAAGTTCTTAATTAATTATGAAGACATTTTAGTTTCTAGTTAGCAAATATTATTGACAAATCAGAAGAAAGTTGGTGGCTAGTTACATTCAAATAGTGATAGTTGACAAAAAAGAAAATAGTTAGAAACTAGTTATTAGTTAAAAAATATAGACTTCCCCATGGGTACACAGCTCTCCAAATTGCACAATATAGTATGACACGAATATTTAAATTCAACATTAAGTAATGTTTCATTATTTTGTTTCACTTGTTATGCAATTTGATTCTTTTTGTTTTCCAATTAAAGTATTAGGTTAAAATTATGAAGGCTAGAAGTTGAGAGAGGCTTGCCTAAATGAATAGGAAGGTTATTCAATAAAAGAAATAAAAATTAATATAAAATCCGTGTCTTCATAATTTTGAAAACAAACTTGATGCACCACCAATAAAACCAAAGTAGCTCAACTATTGAAATCAATCCTCGAAACTCATTCGGGACCTCTCATACATAAATCATAGTGCAAATCAATTATAAATACGTTATAAGTTTATTGGAATCATTAAATCACCATTTTGAGGTCGTCTTGATCAAATTGTTAATGTGGTCAACCTTGCATTCCTTAAATTTCAAAAATTCATTCAATAATTTGAATCACTCTCAAATGTCTCGGCATTCTGGCAAACTACTCTTCTAAGTCAAAAATTGTCTTCTGAACCTAATAAGACTGACAAAATTCGTTTCTAAGCTCGTTAACTTTATATATTGACTTTGATCAAATCTTCTAAAAATCAAACTTCTAAACTGAAAATCTTCTTTAAAACTCATCTGATCATCTCAAGAATCATGTCATCTTTAATATGTAGAATCTATGGGAGAGGTCAAAACCAAAAAAAACTAGTTGAAAACACAAAACGATCATGAGGGGTATTACAGTATCTAAAAATCACAATGCGCACACAGTTGCTCAAGAGTGAGGCTAGTAAGACGTCTCCTTTAGACCCCAAAATTTTTAAAGAATTTTATGATTTTGTTCACTTTAAACTATAAAATACAAAACAAAAATTTATGCTTACAAAAATAGAAAGAAAAACTATCTACCTTTTACGAGAAATAATTTAGAATTTAGAATTAAACAAATAAAATCTTCATATTAATAAATAAAAAATTTATAATAATATCCAAGGTAATATATTAAAAACACATGGCTAACATTTATTAACTAGAATTAATCTTTAGTCTTATAAATTATAATACTACAGTGAGATTAATCAAAGGATTTAATGTCATTTTAAAATGGCAAAATGACACAAANNNCCCCCCCCCCCCCCCCCCTTAAGTTTACTTATTACTATTTTCCCTTAATAGTTTTATTAATCCCCAAAATCCCTTTTTTTCTCTTTTAAGTAAAAAAATCTCACGAATACAATATTGGGCCATTCCTACGCTAAAAACCAGAGTTCATTCTTTTCTTATTTCTCTCCTAAAACTTCTCCACATTTTCTTTGACAATTGATTGACAGTTGATTTCTCCAACATTCTTCAAAATCAAGTATCTCTCTATGTATACCCTAGGTAAATTTTATACTTTTCTTGTAATCCTCTTTTGTTTCTTCTTATACTATTGAATCAGATGGATGATGCTAACACTAATCGGATATATGACTATGAAGATACTGGTTGGGAGGAGAACAGATCCAAAAGCCTACACGACCCATTGTTAATGGCGAATGTAAAAGATGGAAAGAAGAAAAACGATTTTGCTTCATCTTCAAAAACCGTTCGTAAAACCCAAAAAAAAAAGAGTCGAAAATTTGCTCCTCCAATTTCTCGACCTCCATTACCTGAGGTTAGGTTTTATTTCTTCTTCTTTCGAATGTTGTAATTTTTTTTGTTAGTTAATCAATTTATGATACAAAAAATGCACAAATTCAGGTCTCTTATTTAATGTATCGTTATTATCTGTAATCAATTTATACACTAACCCTAACTAAGTCAAATTATAATGTATTTTATTTCAACTGTTATAACATGCATTGTTCAGTAGATCTTAGTCATTAATGTATCGTTTGTGTTTTGTTTATAGGTCTGTGTATGTGTATCAGCTATTTTAAGTTTCATACTAAATATTGTATCAATTACATATAATGTGTCTTTCACAGTAAATGTTGTATCAGTTACATATAATGTGTCTTTCATAGTAAATGTTGTATCAGTTACATATAATGTGTTTTATTTATGGGTCTATATGTGTATCGTACGTGTTTTGTTTGTGGGTCTGTTTGTGTATTTGTTATTTTTTGTATCTCAGTCAATAATGTGTCTTTCTTAACAATGTGTTATATTTTGTATCATCTTAATAACATGTTGTTATTTTTGCATAATATTCTGTTATGTTTTTGGATTCTTACAGGCTATGAGTTATGTTATCAAGCAAATCCCTACACACTATTTGAAATTTGGTGCAGCATACAACAATGACTTTGTACAAGATTTGAAAAAGTACATGAATGTCGAGGCTTTCGAGTTGTTTACAAATTCTATTTTTGGGCCATATGCCGACATTCATACCTGCAACTATCAGGGCCAAATATCCAAATGTTTGTTGCTTCTTGAGATTGAACAGGATAACCCTAACGAGCTTCATGTTCAACATGCGAATGGGAAAATGTTGCGCTTCGGTATAAAAGAATTTGCTATGATAGCAGGATTGAAATGCATTGGAGATCCCAATGACTTTCAGTATCCCAATACCTCAAAGAGCAACCTTATTCAAAAATATTTTCCGAATTTAGTAAAGTCTAATAGTGTGAGTAAGGCACGACTTGTTAATTGTTTTCTTCAAGGTAATTGGGACAACGATCAGGATGTTTTCCACATGGAAATTCTCTACTTCCTCAACACATTTGTTCTCTCACAACTACCTGAATCACCCATCCATGTTAATGACTTCTTGATGGTTGAAGACGATACATATGAACATTTTCCTTGGGGACAACGTGCATTTTCAAGGTTAATAATGTCCTGGAGGAAAGAGAGAACCAAAGTTAAGCAGTTGTATCGTTTAAGTGGCATGCCCTATGCTTTAAATGTGTGGGTGTATGAATGTGCATCCGTTCTAATATCCTCAATAACATCATTTGGTGTATGAATTCTTTTATGATTGTGCAGTTTAGGCGCTGTCACAACACTTATAAACCCAACTGTAGCTTGAACATTTGTTAATAACCTATCCCTTATCGGACATGTATGCTTACTATTGAAGTACCTTATTTTGAATAAATCCATTTTCTTCCTAACAGATGCACTGAATCTCCAACAGCAATCATCCGATAAACACAATAATTTGTAGCTGCATTTTTTCAAATACATCAATAGAATGCATACTTCTATCAGCTTTACTACAATAATGTATCATCATTATTATACACATATATATTATCAAACATTAACAAATAGTAGAGTAACATGTATCAGTTACTCTAAGATATATCAAAATATATACGTCACACATTTACTGTATCATAATTTTATCCAGTAATGTTTCCTTACTGTTTCAACAAATTTCAACGATACATTAATCAGAACAATCATATATTGATACATTATCATATGAAATAAACTAGACACAGTTATTGTATCATAATTTTATCCAGTAATGTTTCCTTACTGTTTCAACAAATTTAAACGATACATTAATCAGTTGAATCATATATTGATACATTATCATATGAAATAAACTAGACACAATTATTGTATCATAATTTTAGTCTGTAACGTTTCCATACTGTTTCAACAAATTTCAATGATACATTAATCAGAACAATCATATATAGATACATTAACACATGAAATAAACTAGACACAGTTATTGTATCATAATTTTAGCCTATAATGTTTTCTGTACTGTTTCAACAAATTTCAACGATACATTAATCAGAACAATCATATATTGATACATTAACACATGCAATAAACTAGACACAGTTATTATATCATAATTTTATCCTGTAACTTTTTCATACTGTTTCAACAAATTTCAACGATACATTAATCATAATAATCATATATTGATACATTAACACATGAAATATACTAGACACAATTATTGTATCATAATTTCAGCTTGTAATGTTTTCGTACTGTATCAACAAATTTTAACGATACATTAATCAGAACAATTATATATTGATACATTATCATATGAAATAAACTAGACACAATTATTGTATCATAATTTTAGACAATAATGTTTCCGTACTGTTTCAACAAATTCCAACGATACATTAATCAGAACAATCATATATTGATACATTATCATATGAAATAAACTAGATACAGTTATTGTATCATAATTTTAGACAATAACATTTATGTACTGTTTCAACAAATTTCAACGATACATTAATCAGAACAATCATATATTGATACATTAACACATGAAATATACTAGACACAGTTATTGTATCATAATTTTAGCCTGTAATGTTTCTGTACTGTTTCAACAAATTTCAACGATACATTAATCAGAACAATCATATATTGATACATTAACACCTGAAATATACTAGACAAAGTTCCATACCTCCTATTATCAGATCTATTTACTCTGAAATTAAAGTCATGTTTTATTTTGTATTTTGCCAATACAGATATCAGAGTGGCTTTATCTTTGTACAATTGATCCACTTTCACGTCTGTACTTTTTGTATCAGATATGTAATTCGTCACCTGTAATTTTGTACAAATCACCATTTTTTTATTCTACCAAGTTGAGAGCGAGTGTATGCTGTTCAACACCTTCAACACAAACGATTGAACCAGTCGACACATCAAAATTTTCAATATCGAGTACATCCTTATCAATTGTATCAATACAGAGGGGATACATTCCAAATCCGATCTCGCGTTTCTTCACCTCTACGTACAATCTTACTCCCATATCAGTCCTTATATTCATTGGAGAGGAGTTTCCTTCTACAATGTATTGTATTTCAATATTTTTTCTTGACTCATCAATATTCAACTCAGCCGCAATTGTTGAAACTAGGTTCATGAAGGAAACATCTTCACCAACCAATATCCCATCACTCTTGTAGCTTTCATAATTAATCTCACTCTCCCAAATTCCAGAATGCCTCAACAAAATTGATATATTCATTACCTATCCGATTAAACTCACTTCAACAAAATTAATTCTCAGTGGAAGTCCTCTTCGTTGAAACAGAGAAGAAGATGAACGCAATTTTGAATTGATTTGTTGAAATAGAGCAGAAGATGAACACGATTTGAATCTTTTCAATTCTAATTTGATTTGTTATTTTTGGGAATCACTTTACGGAAACTGATTTGGCGTGATTTATGGGATTCAATTTTTTATTTTCCGTTTTTATTTTCCATTAAAAGCGCAACAAAAAAATATCCAATCTTTAATTAATAATGTATCCGCGCCATATATTTAATGTATCAGTGCTGAATTATTGTATCCATGTTTTAAATTTTTGAGGAATTTCAGTCATTTTAAACTTATAAGGGACAAATGGTCATTTTGGCTTTAAAGTATGTGATTTATGTCCTTTGCCCTAAAATGTCGCAGTACAAATAATAAATATATAAATATAATAAAGACAAATTCTAAATAATATGATGAAAGGTAAGATTCTCTCAAGTTGAAAAGAGGATATAGGTGTTTCACTTGAAAAAAAACTCCTAATTCAAACGTATCGAAAATAAAAATTCTAACAAATTCTAAATTTTCCACCATAACCAAAACAAATCATTATGGTATGATAAGTTGTTGTATCAAAAATCGAAATTACGTCTAGACACTTTTCCATCTTTCTTTATCTTTATGATGTAAAAACCTTCAAGTTATCGCACAAAGAATTTGATTTCACTAAAGCAAGTACTCATAGATCAACATTGATGGGTAATCATAAAATAAACACATTAAAAATTTAACAGAAAGTTTCAATGAGAATATTTCAATTGTGATATGAAATTTTTTTATAGGATTTATCGACGTAAGTTTTATCTCCTTCTTCATATCAAATGCAGGATAAATCTTTTATATGACTAATGTTTGTATTTTTCTATACTTTTTCCTTAAAATAAAGAAAGAGCTACTTATATATCAAAGATATGAAAAGTATCATTATTATCTTTTTAATTAAGAGATAATGAAAGATTCATCAATTGAGTCACAACAAGTTACGTTATATCGGGTAAAAAAAAATGAGATGCAAATATTCAACAAATTTCAAAAAGACAAAAATATTTTTTTTATACAAATTAAAAGGGAAAATATGTAAGCAAAATAAATTTTTATAATTTTTATTTATATAACTATCATATAATCAACTTTTACCTACGTCAATTAATTTTACGAAATATTTGCACTTAGTAATTAGATNCCTAAGTATGAAATATGGTAGAGGAAGTAATATCTAAAACTATCGGGAATCTAAATAATTAGGACTTAAACTAGTGGGATTTATATAGTTTGCCCTTTATTTATTGGCAAGCTGAACTTTTCAGGCCAGCTGTTCAAGGCACACCCAAATGGAAAAAAAACAACATATTTTTATAACTTTTATCTCCGGTCTTTTTTGTCAAGATTTTAATAATTTCTTAAAGAAATTATGAAACCAAACAAATCAGGTAGGCAAAAGCAGAAGAATCAATATGTATCCATCCACACATGTATAACCATTAGCAAAAGTTAGTACTATTTTATTAAATTTAATTTGTCTTTGTTATTCCACTTTTGGTGCTTCTGATGTTATTGGAGCATAGTTAGCCAATCTTAGATGGGAATAAAATGAGAAAAAAAGAAAAATAATTATTTTGCTGGAAAAGCTGTATATAGCTCTGTTAATAGCAAATGCAACATCACTTTTGATTTTTTTTAAAGCTTCTAGAAGAATGAAGAATCACCACATCTTAATTAAAAAAAGATATGGTATAGTCACCAAATAATGAAAAACTACATATTAACTAACCATTAAAATGGTAGTATTATATATTGACATAGTCATCTGCCGCATATATACTGCTAACCTCATATATATATCCATTATCTAGCAGCACATTGTTTGGATGGTTGTTAATTGTTATCCATGGTATTGTATTAATGTTAGTTTAAAGATAATTTTTATTTTAATTAATGTTATTTAAATTTTATCATATTATATCGTTTAAATTTATTGTTAGATAATTATGAAAAAATTATTTTGTGTACTAATTGATTTGGTGCGTATGCGTTATTGCTTTAATAATTTTTTTTTATTTTATCTTTACTACTTATTATTTGAAAATTCTTTTATCCTTTGCCCTATCTTTTTCTGTAATAACCCTGTTTTCGTACCATAATTTTCTTGTAGGTTTTATATTCAAATTGTAGATGTGTGATATTATGTAACTACGGAAAATAATACAATCTATCCAAACATCATATTCATTAAAACAATACAATACGATATAATATAACACAATACAATATAATACGATATATTATAAAACAATACTTAACAATCATATCGGATTTAGGATTTGAATATTATGAATTTTTTAGTTCAAAATTAATTTACCATACGCTCGATATTACGCCTTCCATCACAATTGTTGTAGTGTTGTTTCAATTTCAAGAGTAAAACAGATTTTTTTATATGTTTTTTGAAATATTTTAAATTATTAATTATTGAATATATATAAATATTATGTAGTTTTCAAATATGCAGATTTTATTTAAAATGATATATAGATCTTATAAAAAAATTAACTCTCAAAAATTATATAAATTAAGCCGGAATAAATATTTGTACTTATCAAGTAGATTTTTAATATATACCCATATAAAATCTAAGTCAAAATTACTTACTTCAGATGAACCATAATATAAATTAATTTAAGCCAGAAAAGCCTAACTACCACACATCATATATTACTAATATATATATATAGTAGTATCATGGAAAAACCATGGATACTAATTAAAGCATTTAAAATGCACAATCCCATAGTTTATTTAGGATCATCCACTGACCAATGGATTTTAATACCTACCAAACTAAAATATTTTAATAACTAAAAATGTGTTAAAAAGCCAGATCAAGAGATAAATTGAAATTTGGTGAAATGTAAAAAGTAATGTAGTTTAAATGTAGCTTTCACGTGTGGAAGTTTTTTGCTTAGAAGATTTTTTATATTATATTTTCCTTAGTATTTACAGCTAAGACGATCCTATCCAATAAATCACACCTTACTATATATATTCCCCTTTCCAAAAAGTCTCCTCCATCACTCAAAAAAAAGTTTCTTCTAAACTTTGCAAAAAAAAAAATAATTAAAATGGAGGGGCTGATACCATTTGTTTACAAAGCAATAGTTGAGTACAAAAATGGAAGGGGAACATGGATGTCTGAATCTCCTTCGACTTCTTATATGAAACTTCCAGGCGATTCAGGACGTTATGAAACGTCCGATTTACAAATTTTTGGTCATGTTGATACTATGTTTTCGACTACTTCATCATCGTCACCTTCTGCGAGTACTGTCACCAAAAGAATAGTGTCAAGTGGAGTTCAGTCACCCGCGGCTAGGTGTCATCGGATTTCTTCTCGTGCTATGAAGTGATTCGATGATCTTGAAGTTGAAGTTAAAGTTCAAAAAATAATAACTTTTGCTAAACGAAAATCAATTGCAAAAAGGATCGTCAGACTTGTTTGGAATTAAGGCGTAATTGTTGTTACTTTTCACGTGTGATATAAGCTTCTTCTTTTCTACTACTAGTATTTTTTTTCTCTTTTGTTTGTTGGTTTGGTGTAAGTTTGAGGATTAACCAAAGGGACTTCAGACTTTTACTTACTTTGATGGTTTCTTGTTTGAGGATAACCAAAGGCAACTCAAACTTTTGCTTTTCTATGTGTAAAAATTTGAAGGTGTATATATTGGTTTGGTGACATTATTTTGTGTATGTATGTATGCAGGATATATTGTCATAATTAGTACTGTTTATTTGATTTTTGTCATATTGTTGATTCAATAAAATGTCTTTTATAAGATAATGATGAACCATAATAGTCCAAAAAAAATAAAAATAGAGGAAACGCAAGAAGCTTCTACTTCTGACTTTAACAAGTGAATGAACTCATGATTAATTTCAAAATAGGAGTAGTGTCTATCCGCGTCTTTGAGAAATTATTACTATTAGGAAGAATATTTGACTATTTAGTTTTATTTATCTTTATATGATATAATATTGAATCTTGAATATATGCAATAAACCTATAATTATGTGACTATTTGTAAAATTTGCTCATCTAGCTAGTTTTTTAAATCTAGAAAGAAAGAAATTGAAACAGATTCAGCAGAAGAATCCAATAAAAACACACATAAAAAAAATATTATGGCCCATGCAGGTCTCGAACCTGCGACCTTCGCGTTATTAGCACGACGCTCTAACCAACTGAGCTAATGGGCCATGTTTTCTCACTAGTCTCGTATTATACTGTTATACGCAAAACATGAGAAATTATTGAAAGCTATAAAACATACAAGTCAGGTTAGTAAAGGAAGATTTCATTATTTGAGAACAATAACCAGATAATATGAATTGGATTTTGCCAAGTGTCATTCAGTCCACTGATAAGATTCATTGTTGTAATGACAGAAGGGAAGCTCTTCGAACTTTTTCAACTGACAATTATGTAGTGGTCAGTCCTATAAAGTTCGATAAGCCTCACTAATCTCTCTCCACTTATTAAGTGAAAAATAGTCATTGACAAAACGCAATCATAAATATTTTATCATTTTCTGATTACTTCATAAAAGTCACATCATTAGGTGCACAACTGAGAAAACTGAAGCATGTAAGTTATATGCATTTGTACAACTTCAAATGGCACCCCATAGTTAAGCAACAGCTAGATATTAAAAATTTGATTTCAAAATGTAATTGAACTGCAGTAGATTAGAGTACAAAAAAGAGGTTACAATTTACACTTGAATAAAAATTGAACTTGATGAGCACAACAACAGGGAACTGCCAAACTCCAAGCAACTCCATCAGTGCAGAAGAAACTCATGTGGACTGGTAAGGGAGATACGATTACAAGTTTGTGGTAATTAGAATTTAGATGTGATCGGCCATTTCATAAGTAGCAATATTCTCAGCAGAGAGACGTGCTCACATCATTAGATGGCGGCTAGAATCCAAAACATCACGTGAGAAGAAATGGCGATAAGAAACCAGGTTAAGAATGCCAACACCACAGAGAGCTCAAATCGACCACATGGAAGATGAGGTGGTGTACTGCACAAGTTTAAATCTTTTGAATATAAAACAGCAATCCCTGCTGATGAGCACGCCGCTGCCAGTGACAAGGTTGCAGTCACCTGTAATTAAAGTCAAGCCAGTGAACATGAATATATATAGTCGAAATTCAGACAAGACAATAATCTGGTGTTCAACAGTACGACAAATCAAGCAATGTAAAGACATTATTTATGGCAAGGGGATACAGCATAGTTACAATGATTTAAGATTCCTGCGACAATAGATATGCATTCTGAAAAGGGAAAAAAAAAGTTCGAAAATATTGTTGATAGGACAAGATTATAGTCAGAGAAGGCATAAAGGGAGGATCTCCTTTTGAAGGAGTGAGCGGCACAAACAGTAAGACCAAGCTTCCGTTGTCAAATCATGTAGAACAAGGGGAACTTAAGCCAGGGAGGAAAAAGCATTTGAGCAGTGGAACATTAGTGCCCTGTATAGAGCAGAACTAACGGCAGAAGATTGTTTGTCACAGTTAAGGTGAATTTCCAGTGGTATTTATGAGGTCTATCAAAGCGTAGTGTTTGTACAGGCCTTAACGGCAGGAAAGAACAGTTTACAGTATCCAAAACATTCTGAACTGGATTGAGTCAATGACACTGACTGAATATCAGTTGTTACTCAAAAGCAAAGAAAATTGTACTTTCAAACTCACACGTTTGTCAATAACCAAGGACAAGTAGCAAAGAAAGTCGAGCAATCATTGCTTCAAGCGAGAGGGGAATCAAATCATTTATTCTTGGTAAAAATTGTGAAGTAAAGAAAGCAAGAAAATATAAATTATTTAAGGGACAAAACACGAGTGAGAAAACAAGAATAAGGATAGAATAGACAAACAGGTGCTTATATTGTTTCATTTATACATGTACAACTACATCACATAAGCAAGAAGAGAAAGCAAATCAAAAGTACATACCCAGTCTCCAACAACAAAAAGGCTCACTAAGACTGGATTTTGAAGGTCCCGTTTTATCCTTAAAGCATATATGTCCAGACATGCAAGCCCAGAGCTCCACAATACTTGAAGACCCATAGATGCAATCAAATAGCTGCAAGAATATGTCAGGCACTGTATAAAACATGCATAATCATTACAAGGAGATGTGTATACTGAACAGATCAGTTCTACACTATTTTAAGAGGTCCACTGGCTAATGGAGGGACGCTGAAAATTTTGGCATACATTGATGCAAAGAAAGATGTATTTTTTTTAAAAATAAGCAATTAATTACTGTACATTGTATATAAGAAGCAAGTAGCAACAGCGAAAAACAGATCAGAAGTTCAAATTAGTTAGAGATAAGAGGCGCCAATCTTTTCAGCAAAAGGCAAGGATAGTGCATATTAGAAAGAAACAGAACACTTAACAGGCCAGGGAGCCTTTGTTCTTCAAGCATCTTGCCGAGTAGAGAAAACAAAACATACAGCCGACTGTCATGGATTAACCAATAATCCACGTAGATATTTTTTTTTATGACCTCCATATAGACATTATGTGTTGAGTCTGAGCAATGTAAATCAAGAATTAGGGAGCAATCCTTGGTCTACATATAAGGCGTCTTATAGAGTACTGCTCAAATGCTTAGGACATCCACATCTTCACCCTCCCCTTTTTACCAAAGTACATGGCCCTTCGGGAACATGCTCTTACATGTTCAACTTCAATGTAAAGAAGATGCCAAAGCTAAATAACCACGCCTCTCTTTATCTAGCAGTTTTACATTAGATAGGTTCCGTCTTGTCAGGAAAAATAAAGGAAATTAGAATAGGTCCTCCAGATGAAACATGATATATTACACCTATGCAGAAAAGTTCAGAAGTTAGAAGCTAGACCACAAAGTAGATGCTACAATCATTATATATTTGAATGTTCATTGAGTTCTTTCTGTTTTAAGATTTCTTCTCTAAACAATGAATGCGACAATCCAAACTACTTCATGAAAAGTTGACTATTGTACAGTAATAATAGTTCCAAACTTAACTTGCTCAGTCTAAAAACAGAAGTTCAAAAGCAGATGGTGAACAAGCAAATGTTTTTTCTTATGACCGAGAAGTCAGGTTGCAGCAAACCTTTAGGTCCACCTGAAGCCTTCAAAACTCGGGGAATGAGAACTCCCTCCACTCTTTTCCACTTAAGCACCAAGCTTAGCTTGTGCGGTGCAAGGCTCGAACATGTAACATAAGTTACAAATCCTTCAACCTATGCGGAGCAGAAGACAAACAGCTAAAGTGTTATCCCGATTCCCCTTTTCCCTCTCTTTTCTTCTATAATTCCTTTATGATAAGAGTAAAAGGTCCAAATTTCTCTTTGCTAATAATTGAAGTTAAGTTTATCCTTGCCATAAAAAAAATATGGATCAGATTGGTATAGGCATTCCAAAACGTGGGCCTTATTTACAGGGAGAAATGTTCAAATTTGTCCTTAAGACTACAAAATGGTCCAGATTGACCTTGAACTTTGTGAAATGATCTGAATTTCATTTTTCTCAACCAAAGTCCCTCTCTCAACCTTCTAAATCAATAATTACCATAACAAATTATTCTCTCCACTCTCAGAAACACCAACTGAAAACCATCATTACTCCACCAGCACTTCACCTCCACATACTCACAAAGAACAAACAAAAAATGGCTTGGGGGTTATGTCCTCTGTATATACGGCTTCAGCCCTGCCCTAGTGCTTTTAATGTACCATTATTACTTCTCAAAAAAAAAAGAGGCCATCACCCTCAACCACTATAATCCACCTTGACCTTCACGATACTGCAAATGATTTAGGAGTTGAATACTGTGTAGTAAGGTTTGTTTAAGCATTAGGAGGTTGATTTAGAGCTCTATCATTGCACTTGATCATTGTTTAAGTTCCATTCGGGCTGGTTTAAGCTTGAGGGTGGTTAAATTGAGCTCGAGGGATAGATACCTATCCAAAGGAGGTTCTTAGTAATGAAGAAGACAGTGTTGTTGTCGCTGGAACAACTACCAGTATTATTCAAAGTTCAACGGCAAATTTGACCCTTTTCATTTGTAAAAAAAGGATCACAAAGCCTCTCCCATGTTAGTCAATAAGTGCTAACTAAGCCCCTGCTTCTAATGGCAACAAGGATAGAATTGATCCTGCTATTAGGAGGGAAGATTTGGATCATTGCAACAAGGATAGAATTGATCCTGCTATTAGGAGGGAAGATTTGGATCATTTTGCAAAGTTCAGAGGCAAGTTTCGATCTTTTCCATTCCTTAGTTATCATAGACATTGTTAAATTCATGAATTTATTTGATAATGCAGCACAAGTATAGAGTAAAGAAACATAAAACTTCATAATTGTTAAATTAGGTCTTAGGCCTAACTCACACCCCAAAAGCTAGCTCTAAGGGAGGAGAATTGTCCAAGCCTTATAAGGAGTCCACCCATCTCATTAACCACCGATGTGGGACTTTTGTCATTCTTTAACACCCCACCTCACGTCCAGTGCTTAGCATCTGGTGTGTGGGCAATTTTTTATTTTGGAGGCCCCAACATCGGGTGAGACGGGCCCTGCTCTGATACCATGTTAAATTAGGTCTTAGGTCTAACTCACACCCCAAAAGCTAGCTCAAAGGGAGGAAGATTGCTCAAGCCTTATAAGGATTCCACCCATCTCATTAACCATCGATGTGGGACTTTTGTCATTCTTTAAAACCCCACCTCACGCCCAGTGTTTAGCATCTGGTGCGTAGGCAATTTTGATTTTTAGGGGCCGTGAGACAGGCCCTGCTCTGATACCATGTTAAATTAGATCTTAGGCCTAACTCCCACCACAAAAGCTAGCTCTAAAAAAGGAGAATTGCCCAAGCCTTATAAGGAGTCCACCCATCTCATTAACCACCGATGTGAGACTTTTGTCATTCTTTAACAATAATCAATGAGGGGAATTAGCTTGAGAACACAAGAAAAAACCAATAAAGAGATAGGCATATATACCAGAAAGCAGTGTAATTAGAGAAACCAGAAGCAGAAACCATAATCCCAATTGATCCAGCTGCTAATAAACATTGCCCCAATCTCAACAGCAACCCACTCACAGTTCCTGGACTTCCCACCAAATGCTTCATCCTTATATTATTCCTAACAAATTTCAGACCTTTAAGCTCCCCATAGAGCATTTTTCTCCAAGAAAACCAAAAATCCCATTTCAAGAACCTCAGATCCCTGTATTTCTCCCAAATTCAAGAACCCCATTTACCAGATTGCTTGTGCATAGATCTTTACATCTATATGCACCCAATTGAACCCTTTAGCTAACAATACAATTTTCTTGACGGCTTTTTATGGTTGCTTAGATGATGTATAAACCTCCGACAAGAATTGGACAGTAATGGCGAAGCTTTGTATGCTACTCATTTTGATAGTGGTGTCCGACGTGGGTCTTTGCTTTATTACTTTAACTTCCCTTTTAATCTTCCTTCCATTAAATTACACATTTATTGTGAAATTTAAAAGCAAAAAAATAATATTTGAAATTTGAAGTTATATTTGGTTATGAATATAAATTTGAGTTATTTCTATTTTGTTTTATGAGTAATTTAAAGTTGAAATACATTTTGTTGTTTTTTAAATTATTGAAAATTCTGGAATTTAACTTTAAAATTGAAATGTCAAAATTATATGATTAAATGTGTTTTTTTAGAAATTCAATAATTAAAAAAAAAAAAAAGAGTAGATAAATGGCCAAACACCTCCTCAATTCCTCTAATATTTTTTGACATTTCACATATTTCTCCTCCTATTTTAAACATTAGGCAAGTCTTCCATATACTTCCTCTATCAAATTTTATAAATTTATGTGATATTTCTTTTCTTTTTAGTTAATTTAAGATAAATTTATATAATTATTTATAATTTAATGCTGTTTTTTATTTTGTTCTTAGTAAAATTATTTATAGTGGCATAATATTTTTAATTTATTTTAGATCAATAAATTTATTAGAAAAAATCTTAAATTATATATGGAGTTAAAATATTTTCCAGTAAATTGAGAGGAAAAAAAGTATATTGTTTTATATAATTAAATTATATTATTATTCTACAGTGAAAATTTTTTACCTTCCTATTATTTTCCTTACTAACTCTCTGTTTTTACTGTTTAGTTTTTGCTTAAGAACGGAAGGATTTTATTTATCTATGTTAAATTAAGTCTTAGGCCTAACTCACACCCCAAAAGCTAGCTAAAAGGGAGGAGGATTGTCCAAGCCTTGTAAGGAGTCCACCAATCTCATTAACCATCGATGTGGGACTTTTGTCATTCTTTAACACCCCACCTCACGCCTAGTGCTTAGCATCTGGTGCGTGAGCAATTTTAATTTTGGAGGTCCCAACATCGGGTGAGACAGACCCTACTCTGATACCATGTTAAATTAGGTCTTAGGCCTAACTCACACCCCAAAAGTTAGTTCAAATGGAGGAGGATTGCCCCCCAAGCCTTATAAGGAGTTCACCCACCTCATTAACCACCGATGTGGGACTTTTGTCATTCTTTAACAATTTAATAATAAGAGTTATCCATTACAAAAAGGAACTGATCTATGCGATGTAGTTCCAGTAGCATCTCTTTCAAGAATTTTTAATATAAAGGAAGGAGATGCATTAAAAACGTAGAGCTGATTTATAGCCATAGTTGAATCCTTTGTTGTCCTTCTGTAATCTGCTAATAGGTCCACCACTGAGTTAGCCTTCCTCCGAATGTGTTGTAGGGATACCTCCTCCGAATGGTCCGCCACTGAGTTAGCTATTTATACACGAGGAGCAATTTTTGTTGCTAATAATGTTTCTATGAAACAAAGCTGAGGATGTTGGGAGCTTATTTAGGATAAGTAGCTAACGGTGAAAGGTAATTACTTTATTTTATTTGATTTCGTTAAATTTATATTAATGTGTAAAAAGTTACAAATGAGTTTGACATATCAAATTTTGTACATAATCATTGAGAATAGACTACTAAGTTAATCTTAACCAAAATAAAACATATAAACAAAAATTATGGAAGATTGTAAACGATATGCGAAGATTTGTTCCGTTTGATCCCCGAAAGATGGTATGTTTCAACCGTTCATATTAACAAGACTTTTTTACTTGTTTAGAAAAACGAAAGTTGAAGATATGAGTTTATAATTCAAGCTTGTCAACTTATTTGCTGGTCTGTTACGTTGGCCTTTCGAAAATAATGTATAATTCAAAGTCGTGCTCTTCTAACTAATTTCTGAATTTTATTAATGATGTTAAGAATTTTTCATTCTCTTCTTATATATTTTTTGATGATAAGAGAATATGTTTCCCCGATAGCCATTTTGTGTCTATTATTAATTTATTAGCACACTCTTTAATTATCTTATCTGAAGAAACAAACTTTAATTTGTCACTTTTATATACATCCACTTTCCTTCATATTCTTCTTATCCATAAAAACGGATTCTTATTATTACCATTAGGGCGGTTCATGGTTATGGTTATAAAATCAAATCGAATCGCAATTCGAACTAAATCGATTACAAAAACTAATATTTGGTTTGATTTGGTTAAGTTTGGTTTTAAATTTTGAAAAACTGATACTATTTGATTTGGTTTGGTTTTGCTAAAATTAACCGCAAAAATAACCAAATCGAACTGATAAGTTATATATATAAATTTTATAATTATTTATAAATAAAATATAAGTATTTTGATAAATTTTAATCAACTTAAGTCTTTATTTATACTATTTTATGAAGCCCCACACTTAAATTTTAGTCTAACTATTAAAACATTAAGTCTAAATCCCTCAATATTAATTACTTTAAAGATCACACTTGTCACGTCCCGAGCCTACATCCTGGGCTGGACTGGCACTCGAGAACCATTGCTGGCCCCAAGCGAACCCTTGGCCTGACTTACTTACTCAGCGGAAGACTTTACTCAAGATAAATACTTTTAAAAATAGTACATTGAACTGCTCAATAAATAACTGAGACTGTAATAAATAACATTCCTTGCCAAAATGGCAACTCAAGTCTCAACTTAATTGCAAAGAAAAAGAAAAGCCTCATGAACTAACATCACTAACTTTGTCTATGAAGCCTCTAATCAACTGAGATGGACATCGGGACAAGACTCACGACATCCTAATGAACAAAAATACTGAAAGCAATAAAAGGATCCTCCGAAAAGCTAGGAGGTTCACCAACTAACTCTGAGTGCTCAACCTGATCAACGAGGTGTTGAATGCTGATCCTGGTTACCTGCGTTTGCATCATAATAAGAAGCAGGCCAACTGGCATCAGTACATTGAATGTACGAGTATGCGAGGGGAATTCTAAAACAAGACATAAGCTTCAAAGGAACTGAAGAACTTACTTGGCTCAACTCAACTAATTTTAATATAAAGCAGTGTAAATAAATGAAGTATAAAGAAAAGCTTTAAAACATGGTTTTCAACTCTGTGTATTTATAAATACAATAATAACTCTGTATGTATGCAAAGATACAATATGAACTCTATTTGTATATGAAAATACAAATATTTCTGATGTAAATAAAAATACAAAATAATGTTGTGGGAGTTTCTCTAACCGACAACCATCACTTAAGAGTTATCGTGATGATACAGCGTTTTGCCTATCACTGTCAGGGCCGTCCTATACCTTGCCATGAGTATAGAACTTGAACTACTAAGTGGATCCACTAGTCTATACTAAAAAGCACTAAAGGAATCATCTCAAAAGTATGACAATTTTCTACCTATAGTGGCTACATGGTTTATGGGGGCTGTGAGTTATCTGAACTCTCCCCCATATCGGTGCTCAAAACTACTCCTAAAATATGATACTAGCTCTTATATTTAAAAAAAAAAACATACTTCTTTCTGTGAATTGAGATAATTGCTCAAAAACATAGCTCCAAGGCTAGTTTACTCTTTAACTGAAAACTAGCCCAAAGGCTCTTTATTGGAAAAGTTGCTCAAAGGCTCTTTACTGAAAACTAGCTCAAAGGCTCTTTACTGAAAAACTAGCTCAAAGACTCTTTGCTGAAAACTAGTTCAAAGGTTCTTTGGAAATCAAGGTTTCCTTTTCTTGTTTAAATGTGAAAACATTTTAAACTCTTTGAGAATACATAGTCCCCATATACTTTTGAAGAAATGAACTTCAACCTTTACTATGTACTCTTTACTAAACTTGAACTCAAGTCTTAAAACAAAGTTAAAACGTTTGTAAAAAACTTTTGAAAAACTCTATGAACTTCTCTTGACTTGACTCTTAACAGATCCTTNTTTACTATGTACTCTTTACTAAACTTGAATTCAAGTCTTAAAACAAAGTTAAAACGTTTGTAAAAAACTTTTAAAAAACTCTATGAACTTCTCTTGACTTGACTCTTAACAGATCCTTGAATTGAATTATGGATTCAAGGATTGAGTTTTGTGATAGGAAAGATCTCATGATGTTTAGAAATGATTTTAGATAATTAATCATGAGAAACGACCAAGAAATCACTGCTAGGGAACTACTCCGCAACGCAGAGATGAATTAAAATATTAGGTCATGAAATAACTTCTGAGGCAGAATAGTTCGTGACCGCTCTGCGACGCGAAAACAATTTTGTCAAATCTGAGGAACAGGTTCGCAACGTGGACCTGCTACATGTTCCTTGTCCGACTTTTTTTCCTTCTTCATTTTTTAGCCCCAATTCGCCTAAACTCGACTACTATTCTCAAGTTCTCTTTAGATTCAGATACTCAGTATGTATACACACAAATCTAACTCAAACAACTCAAGGAAACAACATTTTAACCTCAAGGAACTCCTCAATCTCAACCTAACTCAAGAACGAATGTCAATTTCAAGAACAACATCCAAGATTCATCAACTTTCAACTTATTAGAATAAACTTCGCTGAAATAAACATGTTTGGCGCATAGGTGAACGAATCCAACTCTATGAAGGACTCACATACCTCGTAGGGATCATCCCTTGATGAAATCCACAAGCGATTCATGAAGATCTTGACGATTCTTGTGTCCTTTCCTCTTTTCTCCTTTTCTTTTCTCTTTTCTCAAAATCCTAACTCTTTTTCTAAAAGCGTAAACTAACTAAGATCACTTAAGACCCCAATTAATTACCCAAAAACAAAATAAAATAACTGGGTAAGGAAAAGACCGTAATGCCCCTCTAAAATCTGGATTGGACATTTCCTTAATTGAACAGCCCAACTTCCAATGGGCATATCTCTCTCATACGACTTAGAATCGCGCAAAATCGGCGGCGTTGGAAAGATTATACCAAGATCTATCCTACGATATCCGGAAACATACCTAATTCATCTTAAGCTAGAAGTTATGGTCGTTTGAAGTTGACCAAAAACTCAACTTTAACACACTTAAAATTTTCCAAAATATTTTATACTTTCCAAAAGTGACTATTTCCTCTTTTTAATTTCTTTCTAGTTACGGGGTGTTACAATATCTCTCCCTTGGGAACATTCATCCTCGAATGAGCTTACTCTCAGTAGGCTAAGGGTGTATTATTAATCATTCAGTTCAAACACCCAACAAGAAAATACAAATACAACATGCAATCTCGATTAAAGAGTACTAAGAAGAGAATTAGTACCTTGGTCTGAAATTTCTCCGGTTTCAAAGAGATATGGATATCTCTTCTTCATATCTTCCTCTGATTCCTAAGTAGCTTCCTCAACAAACTGGTTCCTCCAAAGAACTTTCATTGATGCTACCTCTTTTGGTCTCAACTTGTGAACTTGACGATCTAGAATCTGAACCGGAATCCCCTCATAAGATAAGTTATCCTTAATACTTATATCTTCAGTTGGTATGATAAGTGAAGGATCTCCCATGCACTTTTTCAACATGGAGATGAAATACTGGATGAACCGCGACTAACTCTTGTGGTAGCTCCAACTTATAAGCTACATTACCTACCCTTTCCGATATTCTACAAGGCTAATATACCGAGGACTAAGCTTCCCCTTTTTACCAAATCTCATAACACCCTTCATGGATGAAACTTTCAAGTAAACTCAATCATCTACTTCAAAACTCTAACTCCCTTCTCCAAATATCAGTGTAGGATATCTGATGACTCTGCACTGTTTTCAACCTTTCTTGAATCCTTTCACCTTCTCCATAGCTTGATAAACTAAATCAGGTCCTATCAACCCAGCTTCACCAACTTCAAACCATCCAATAAGAGATCTGCATCTTCTCTCATAAAGAACTTCGTAAGTAGCCATCTAGATGCTAGAATGGTAACAATTGTTATAAGCAACTCAATGAGAGGTAGGTGATCATCCGAATTACCCTTGAAATCGATCACACAATCCACCTTGATACCTCAAAACACTATCTCCCCCTTGTTTAAAAGCCATCATTTTTTGCTTATGAACACTTGCTTTTAATTCAAGCAATAAGGGATCTTGGTCTCACTTATCTTTTACTTCTGACACTAATGATGATCCAGACCTATTCATCACCACTACTACTCTTTCTATGGAATCCAGTAGTCGAACTCCTAGCCTTGAAAGTCTATGCACCTCTTGTGCTAACTCTTTCTTATCTTCCTCAAAATGGGCAGTACTACGCATAGATAATCTACTCAAGGCATCAACAATAACATTAGCCTTACTTGGGTGATAAATAATATTTATGTCACAATCCTTGAGTAATTCTAACCACTTCATTTGTCTGAGATTAAGCTTTTTCTGACTAAACACATACTGAAAACTCTTGTGATCGGTGAACACATCCACATGAACACCATAAAGATACTAGCACCATATTTTCAAAGAAAATACTACAATAGCCTACACTAAGTCATGGGTTGGGTAATTCTTCTCATGAACTTTCAACTGTCTGGAGGCATAAGTTTTAACCTTGTCATTTTGCATTAACACGCAACCCAAACCAATTCTAGATGCATCACAATACACCACAAAACCTTGAGTACCTTCTGGTAAGGTCAACACTGGGGCAATAATCAACCTATTTTTCAATTCCTGAAAGTTTTTCTCACAAGCTTCACACCATTGAAACTTCACTGTTTTCTGAGTCAACTTGGTCAAAGGAGATGAAATGGATAAAAATCCCTCGACAAACCTTCTATAATAGCCAGCCAAACCTAAGAAACTCCTAATATCAGTTGGAGATGTGAGTCTAGGTCAATTTTGTACTACCTCAATTTTCTAAGTATCAATTTTAATTCCCTCTCCAGACACAATGTGGCCTAAGAATGCCGCAGACTTAAGCCAAAACTCACACTTAGAGAACTTAGCATACAACTCTCTATCTTTTAAAGTTTGGAGAACTATTCTGAGATGACTAGTAAGATCTTCTTCATTCCTTGAATATATTAGTATGTCATCAATGAAGACAATAACAAACATATCTAAATAAGGTTTGAAAACTCTATTCATAAGGTTCATGAATATTGCAGGCGCATTGGTCAAACCAAAGGACGTGACCACAAACTCATAATGTCCATAACAAGTCCAGAATGCTATTTTGGAATATCATATCCCTTACTTTCAACTGATGGTAGCCTGATATGAGGTCTATCTTAGAGAAACAAGTAGCACCCTGAAGCTGATCGAAAAGATCATCAATTCATGGAAGAGGATACTTATTCTTGATGGTAACCTTATTCAACTGACGGTAATCTATACACATCATAAGGAAACCATCTTTCTTACTCACAAATGGGACCGGAGCGCCCCAAGGTGAGATACTTGGTCGAATAAAACCTTTCTCTATAAGATCTTTCAACTGCTCTTTTAACTCTTTCAACTCTGCTGGTGCCATTCTATATGGCGGAATAGATATAGGACGAGTATCTAGAAGAATGTCTATACCGAAGTCTATTTCTCTCTCAGGAGGGACTCCGGAAAGATCACCATGAAAGACTTCTGGAAACTCCTTTACTACTGAAACTGACTGAATAAGAGGTATCTCAACACTAAAGTCATTAATTTAGACTAAGTGATAGACACACCCTTTGGAAACTAACTTCCTTGCCTTAAGGTACGAAATAAAACGACCCTTAAGCATTGTTGAACTGCTCTTCAACTCTATAACTGGTTCATTAGAAACTGGAACTTGACTATTCGAGTTCTAAAATATATTGATGCATAATAGGCATGAAGCTAGTCCATACCTAGAATGACATCAAAATCTACCATGTCTAACTCAAATAAATCAGCCATGGTACTCTTGTGATTGACGGAAACGGAACAATCACGATAGACTCTTTCTGCTAGAATAGACTCACCATCAGGTGTAGAAATATTAAAGGCTCAAGAAGTTGCTCAAGAAGAACATCAAAATTGTAGACTTGGATCATACCAGTGACAACATCTGGCAAATCCTCTTGATCTCGGCGACTAGCGATAGCATAAAGATGATTTCCTTCTCCGCCTGCCCTTGAAGTAGCTCATCTAGATGCAGCTTAATCTGGTGGAGCAACTGAAGGAGACTGGGCTCTATTGCCCCCATTACCATTACTATGTCTGCTCTTAGAACTCTCTCCCATAAAATGACCATTTTAGCCACACTTGAAACAACTAGTGGATCCATCACGACACACCCCTGAGTGGCTCCTACCACACTTAAAACAATGGGGTCGAAATTGCTTAACTTTATGGGAGTGTTTATGCCCATCAAATTTAAGACAATTAAGTAATCAGGATTTAAAGACTTCGGGTGCATCAAATATGATCTCTAAGCTAAAATAAAAATAAAAGTAATGAAATAATGCTCTAGCTGGATTTTAACTCTAGTCTCAGGGGTGGTTCCTCTACCTTATACCAATGGCAGAAAAGCACTCATATGCTCCTCGCGGGTGCACTGTTAATTATATCTTAGTTTCTGGCAGTTTCTCAAAATTACGGTGGAAATATTGTATCAAATATGTATTATTATAATTGTATATTGAGTTTGTGTGAAAATAATTTTTGGAGCTTCCACGTATGTTCATTGTTGTATTAAATTTGTATGAAAGATGTATGCAACATTGTTGCTACTTGTATTGAATTTGCAAAAGCTAACATTAGCGAAATATACATACTTATATCAATTCTATATAGTTTTCATACACAAAAATTGTGAGTTAAGAAACTCTAATCTTTGAGCAGACATACGTATATATATCACACACAACAAATCTGAGTAAAATTTTAAGACTTGAGCGAGATATACATATTTAATTTGATACAGTTTTCATACGGAGAAATATGAACGAAGTTTTAAGCCTTGAACAACATTTAAAATGTGAGTTTATATATGTTTTGAACAATAAAACTCTTGATATGTAACGAAAATCTCCTACTATATGCTTGGTAACTATATAAATCTATTTATATATATATATATATATATATATATATATATAATTCTGAATCATAAGCCATAACACACCTCAAAATCCACCATCACAAGTGCAGGAAGCACTGCCAGAACCTCCTTTATCTCTTTTACCATGAGACCACATCTTCTTGTAGCTAAGGCAGCAACAAAGTAGTCCTAACAATACCATGAATCCTGTTGCCATTGCTATGCTCTCACCCCACTTCTTCGTATCCATTTTTGTTTAATTAAAATTACCTGTGGAGAAGAACCAAAACAGAATGGTTCCGCCTATTCAAAACTAAGAAGGGAATCGCCTGCTATTAAAAATCTCGATTTTTCAATAATTACGTTGTTCTATGTCAGAAGAAGACTTAGAAAAAACAAAGAAGTTTGGAGACCGTCTCCTCTTGTTAAATAGGATAAACATATGAATGCACCAATAGTATATTATATCTTTTCTACAAAAAGATATAATACATTGTACACAAAGTAAATTAGTATAGTTGGAGAGGAATATGGAGAAAACAAATCACGTGGTCTAAATAGATTTTGACTTTAAAAAGGTGCTTTTAGTACGAAGGAAAACACTTTTTTTTAAAAAGGTATCTCCTTTAATTTCTTCCTCATACTATTAGAATTTTGAAAGGATTCATATTGAATGTGTCATAACTCTATTATCGGCTATTAAAGGAGTTCGAAGCTTAAATTTTAAAAATCAATTTGTTGCAAATGAACTTTGTTTCGAGTGAGTGATATTATAAGAAAATATGAAATTAGTTATGAAATTCATAGATGATCTCTCTGATTAATCTATTGCTAAAATGTTCCTAGCTAATTACACTTTTTTATAATTCATCGTTAATCCATAGCTAAAATGGATTATCATGAGATATTTATTGTTTAACTATGAAATTTTGTGCATCGAGGGGGTTGTTTGGATAAGATTTGCGCTAGTTTTATGTTGAGTTTGTATGAAAATTATTTTTTAAGTTTGCATGTGTATTTCTAGTTATATTTAATTTGTACTAATACTATATGAAAGTGATGAACTACCATGCAACCGAGAAATTAAAACAAAATGATATAATAGTATAAAAAGCCTTCAACAAGAGAGAAACACATAAGTGCAAATTATAATATCACAATTTAGACTTTCCGACGTATAGCCATTGGCTACATGAAAAGAGAATATGATACTAATAATATGATCATTCCTCTCTTTTATTAGTAATCCCCCTTGGTCAGGAATATTAATTTTTCTTTTTTCCATGCAACTTTTATTTTTATAAATTGTTAATTTATTTGTCCCACATTTAAATCACTACTTTTCCTCTATTCGAATCATATGCTTGCAAGAAAAGTGCCCGCTTTGTATCATATAATTCGATTGCATTACATATAAAATAATTGTACTAATTACTTTATGGAGTTATATACTTTAAAGAGCAAAAAAAAATCACTTGGTTGAACTTTTGAAGGTGATTTCATTCTGGAAGGGGTATTGTAATGTGTTGAACGGATAAGAGAAGTATTGAAAACATCTTTGACTTGATAGAAATTATTAGTTTCATCCTCGAAATATTGACAATCTTAAAAGTATCTTTCTACTTGACTAACTAAACTTAGGTACACCCCGATCTGCCACACGATGTAGGAAGTGGTTTCAAACTCTTATAGGAGCATGAGACTCAATAAAAAATCGAGACAAGTATTGAAAACACTTCTAAAGTTGGCGAGAATTTAGGAGTGTAATTCACTCATATTGCAAGATCGAGGATGTATTTAAGTTCAATTAGTCAAGTAAATTAAGGAGTGTATTTACGGCTGTCACCAGTTCGTGGATGAAACTAATAATTCGCGCTGAGTTTAAAAGTGTTTTCATTATTTCTCTAAGATAACAATGAGTTTAAAAGTGTTTTCATTATTTCTCTAAGATAACAATAATAACGTAATCCAGCTTATAAAAAATTATAATAAAATAAAAATGTCTGAGCCTGGGTTCGAACCGGGGACCTCTAGTGTGTGAGACTAGCGTGATAACCGACTACACCACCCAGACTGAATTACTAAATAATATCATATGCTTTAAATAACACGTTGTCAAATAAATAAGGAAACAATCTACCCACAGAAAACAAAAAATATAACTATAGTCAAAAGATTATATTTGTCACAACCGCTAGAACTAAGAAAAAGAAAAAAAGTATTTTCACACCAAAAAGAAAAGAAAAACAAGAGCTTGAATTAAAAATGTAAATTAAGAGCAAGATTACAACTTCACTTGATGTGTTTATCTCAAGTCAACCATATGCTTGATATGTGTTTGAATATAGAGTTCTTTTATTTAATCATGATTAATTAATATAGAATTCTTAATAAATTACTTAATTATAATAAATTGTACTGATTTAATATAAACTAAAAATAAGAAAAGTATATGAAGCTAAAACCTCTTTTACGGACACGATCCCGCATATTATCCTCAAAAAGGGTCAACATAGCTTATATAAACATAGAATTTTTGACAACTGTGTCTTATACATGCCTACTTGCTAAATCTTATAAGTATCTATATTACTCCATTGAGTTGAGTTTTCCATAATGTTTCGCATGACCTAATTAGCACTTTTGCTTGAAATTCTCAGAAGTCATATATATATTCATGAGATATAAGGGTCAAAAACATATCTAAACTATCTCTTTTTTTTTAGTTTCATCTGTAAACTATCATTTTATTTTTTTTTGCTTAGAACGGAAGGATTTTATTTAATATTAAGGAACATCCATATAAAAGGGAACTGATCTAAGTGAGGTCAGTGGCGGATCAGGATTTAGAGTCTGTGGGTGCCAAATAGACTTATCGATTAAATTAATTTTATATTTGATTGAATTATTCATCTTTTCCATATATATCATAAATCAATCAATAAAATATAAATAATAAGATATTACACTTTTATTGAGTATTTAATCAAATAAAAGAAAAGTCAAAAGAGTAATAATGTAATTAATTTAATTTAAGTCAATAACAATTATAAAAAAAAATAAAAAATTGTGCCAGCTGTTTTTCCTTAAAAAAAAACGTGCTTGGAGCTTCTTTTTTTTATTAAAAAACGTATGCAACAAATTTCTCAAAAAAATAGGTACAAATGGAATTCAAACCCGCAACATCAGCCTTCTAAAGTTGCCCTCCTACCGTGGCACCACAAGCCAACTTTGTTCTGTGGGTGGCATGTTTTATATTTATATAAATATTATATGTATATACCTATGTATATATAGAGTTTCCGTCGAAGTTCGGGAGTGGCGTGGCACCCCCACAGCCCTTCATAGATCCGCCACTGAGTGAGGTAGTTCCATTTCTATCAAGTTCATACGTAATACAAGATGGAGATGCTTCAAAAATATATAGTTTGTTTCTAATCATAATTTGGTCTTCCGTATTCTGTCCTATGAGCCTCCGGTGGAACATGTTTTAATTTAGTGGCGGTGCTCCCAATTGCTGGAGCAAGGACATGCAATCAGCGCAAATGTGTGAGTATTGAAGGTTATCATTATTTAAAGAGTTTAGCAATACCTGTGAGTCTGTTTCCACCAGAATCATGTGCTTAAAGTTTTTTTCTTTTGCAAGAGTCAACCCATGCAACAGAGCATGGTAAGCATTTTCCACTTTGATCTTACCAGCAAACCCCGCTATCCAATTTCCTAAGTGGTTTCTTATTATTCCTCCAGTGCCACCATTAATTGTTTTAGGCTCAAAGGATCCATCAACATTTATGAACAATTGGTGCAATTTTTTTTGGCTGGTGATGCCCCTATTGTAGAGGGTAGAAAGTGTAGGAAGCTTATTTCGGAGAAGTAACCACATAAAGAACTTTATTTTATTAAGAGTCTTAAGTTTCCAAATCCAAAGGGAAGTGTTAGAGGATTGGTTTGTAGGATTCTTTTCTAAACTATCACTTAGTTTGAGAAATACACGTCTCTCTTTAATTATACTTTCATCATGGTGTGTGTAATAACTTTCTCTTTTATTTTAAAAAATTATCACATCACACTCTAAGTGGACAAAATATTATTCCACATTGACAAAAAGTAAATAAATTATTGGTATTAGTTAAAGTTAAAGATTAAAGTATTATTATTTTCCGCAAAAAAAATTATAAAATAAAATGTAAAATATTTTCTTACCACGCCACCACATCCTCCCACCGTACTCCCCCGCCCCAATTTTTTTGTTGTTTTTTTTAAAAAAAAAATCTTTGATAACAATTTTAAGAAAAATTCTTACCTCAATCCCCCCCCCCCCCCCCCCCCCCCCCCCCCCCCCNAAATGAGATATTATTTTATTTTTTTAATAAAAAAAAATCTACCCCACACCACATTTACTGCTTCTAATTTTCTTCTTGTTTTGTATTAATAATAATAATAATAATATATATATATATATATATATTAGAAAAGTATTTTTTTATGTACCGTAGTACTTTTTTTAAAATAAAATTTTTATTTTTGTTATATTCGGTACGTAAGTAGAAAAAAATATTTTCCTAAAAATATTTATAAACTAAAAAGAGAAAAATGTACAAAAAGAATAAAAAAAAAAAAAGTAGGAGCGGGTGGTTAGATTATTTTTTTAAAAAAAAATAATATCAAAAGAAGTTTAGGAAGCAGTGGGGGAGGGACTGAGGTCTAAATTATTAAAAAGTATTTTATGCAAAAATTGAAAAAGTTAAAAGGACGGGATTGTCGGAGGGGATAGGAGATGATGGAGTGGGGTGAGAAAAATATTCTAAATTTTATATTTATTAAAAATAAATTATATTTTTTTAAACAATTATTTTTTAAAAAAATGGGATAGTAGTACTTTAGTCTTTATTTTTAACTAATATTAATAATTTATTATCAAAGTAGAATATTTTATTCATATGGAATGACATGTGACAAGATTTTTGCAAATAAAGAGAGAATGTATTACATACACCACTAAAATGTGTTTCTCAAACAAATAAGTGATATTTTCAGTATGATTCACACTCTTAATAATTTAGGTATGAAACTAAAAAAATAAAAAAGAATATCTTAGAAGTGTTTTTAACACTTACCTCTCTTTATATAAATGAAAACAAATACTCATAGTATAGTCACACTTGTATATGTGAGCACATATATAGGCATCATAGTCATAAAATAAAACATAAATCATCACTTGAATAGCTAGATGTCATGTTTAAAGAACTTATGTGTTATATAGAGATTTTACTTGAGTAGCTAAACGATCTTTGTCGTAATTTATATGTATAGGCCTTTAAAGGCATTATGTAATAAAAATAAATCTTCAGCTCTTTTATGTGGTATTTTTTTACTATACACGATGTTTAAGAAAAAGAAGACTCTGAAACTATGTATTAAAATATATACCATAAAAATCATTTTTGGATATATAGACTTATTTCAACTTAATCCAAATTTCTTACTCATTCAGAGTTCTTATCGAATCCAATCAACAAAATTTGTTTGAATTATCTGACATATGAAAATAAACCTGATGTAATATACAAATTGAATTCACGATCAATATAATATATTTAAATCCTTGATGCAAGGCTACAAAATGCATAAAAACTAGTAATATTCAACCAACAAAATCATGCAACAATTGGCCTCCAATAATATTATTATTATTATTATGATCTCTTCCTAACTGATGATTTTGTGGTTCAAATCCATCACCAAACATGAATCCCTCGCTATTTGCATCGATACCAAAACGTCGTGCTGCATTTCTGGGGAAAGACTCCGATGATAAACCCCCAATTCCAATATTATTGTTTTGATGATGAAGTCCCAATGTTAATGACACCCCACCACCTGATGATGCACTCATCACTTGATCAATTCCAACACGAGAATATGATAAATTCATTTCATCTTCTGGATTGTTATTTCGTGTTCTCTTTGATGGAACTTGTTGTGCTGATGATGTAGATGGAAGTGAATTATTACTTGTGGGAAAATGTACTTCAATGGGATTGTTGTTTTGACCTTGCATCCTTTGTGAAGAAGATTTGTTAGCTTGCCTAGTTTCAAGCATGTGTATTTCTTCAACCATAGGCTTCCATAGCCTAACTCTTGCATTGATGAACCAATTAGAAACCTGAAATACAATATCGAATTAGATAATGTATATACATTATGTTCAAAAACACTTGTTTGACTGGACACCAAGTTTAACAAAGAAAGAAAAAATTATGATATAAGACGAGCAATAAATAATTGTGTGAGAATTAAGGGTGTGGTGTATCTCATCGCGGGTAAAATGAAAAGTTAAAAATTAAATTATTTTAAAAGTAAAAAAGGGGTCATTTTCTGTGGGGAATCTCACAAGTAGGATCTAGAAAGGGTGAAAGTGTACGTAGACCTTATGCCTATCTCATGGAGGTAGAGAGACAGACTCTGAAGGACCATCACAATCAAATGCAACAATCAACATAGTCATGAAAATGAAAAACGAAAGTGAAAAAAACACGACAACTAATAAGGAAAGTAGTGCAAAACATTTATTTAGATGAACCAAAAGAGAAATGGATTGACATATATAGATTGAAATGGATCAAAGAGATGAGTCGATTTGGAAAATGTGCAGACCTGATTCCTTGAAAGACCAGTCTGTTTGGCCAACATTACTTTATCAGAATCTGTGGGATAACTGCAACGACATCAATACTAATGAGTTAAATTTTACAAGAATAAATTGATTAAAGTTCATCCCAAATCACAAATCAAATAAATTAAACATAATCTAGAGACCTAGGGTAACAGATTCCAAGAATTAAGTAACACATACATATGGTTAAAAAAAAATAAACTCTACATTTTTCATTTTACTCTTTAATGAGAAGCTATCATTACAACGCAAACGTTATGACATGTTTAAAATCAACAAGTTTCAAAAAAAATTAGTCATACAACATGCTTTCTCACAAATTTCAAAATCTTCACTCATTCTTAAACGAAATGAAACACATGATGAAATAGTAGTACTTACGGGTGCAAGAAATGGTCAAACAACCAAGCCCTAAGAACAGATACAGCGCGCTCCGGTAGGCCTCTTTGTGGTCTCCAAACAGGCTGATGGTGTTCAACAAATCCTGTTCTTTGGAAATTATTATAATTAAAGTTGCCTTTCCCAACTGATCTTGTACTTGTAGAATCATCACAATTTATTTGACTATTATGACTATGAGTTTGAGATTTAATTGTGTAGTTCATTTGGTCACAAATGGCATTTTTTAGGCACCTAAAATGTTTGGATAATGCTTTTAAAGATAGGTTTGCAAATGGGGCTGCATTTCCAAGTCCAGGAACTGATTCAAATGATGCCACTACTCCTTGTAGCTGTTGATAATATTGTTTATATCTTCTATATACCTGAAATGAAATGTATCATCCCTAAATTATAAGTTTGTCAAGAATATGCAATGAGAGATTTCCTTAACATCATAAATATATGCTCTCCGTTTCACAACTTTCTTATCATACACACTTAAGCTAAAAATGCGTTTAGTTAATGTACTAAAATGTCATTTGAATCTTGTGATCTTACATGTGTGATATAAGAATTAATTAATGAGTTACGCTATCCGTCGCAATCTATGCAACACACTATTCTGAAACCCTTGAGATAAATAAAAAAACAGCAATTTAATCCTACAGGTTGTTTAATGGTAAACAACAACATACCTAATATATTTTCATAAACAGAGTCTAAAGAAGATGGGAGTATACACAAACCTTAGCGCTACCTCATTGAATTAAAAAAAAATCCTCAGCTCAATAAGAACAAATTAAAACAATAATGAAATAAGAAATACCTCTTTTGGCCTCAAGTGCCTACCCTTATTAGGTGATCGTGTAGGCAACAGTCCCTCCCAATTAGAAGGTTAGTTTTGGAATCTGTGCTGCCTAAACATTACTGACTCGTTAGCTACAAGGTCTACATGAGAATTAACTAACCTAAGTACTACTTTGGATAATAATTGAGTGAAGTCAAAATTAATTTTTAAAATAAAGGTATTTGGAATTGAGATTAAAAGGAAGAGTATTTAGGAGTAAGAGAAATAGAATTTTGTTTAGTTTTTTAAATGAATTTAAAAAAGAAAAATAAGAGGAAAGAGCTAGGGTATTAAATGATTTGTCCTTGTGATAAATATTTCTTCTTATAGATTTTCCCTTAATCTCTTCATCCATTTTGGGGCCGTTTGATAAGAGGTAATAAAAAAAAATAATGCACGAAGTAACTTGTATATAACAAAACAAATACAGTGTTTGGTACAATTTCCTAACCTATACAATGCAAGGGTTTTACACAATTTTCCTCCAAATGTGTACTTTTTTGTATCTGACAAATACACTGTTTAGAAATATATAATTCATGTTAATTTTTATATAAAAAATCAAACAGTACCTAATAAATAATCTCAGAATTACTAATACACTATATTCAACATTGTTCGTATACGACCAACCAAATGACCCTTAAAAGACACCAATCTTCGTGCATATATTCTCTCTATCAATCACCTTTTTTTTTCTTTTCAAAAAGATGATTTAGTGATCGAACTTCCATTGACTAAAAACCATAGGCATCTTGTAACCTAATAATACAACCAACTTGACTCAAAAGAATTTAATTTATACTGTATGCTAAGAGCATATATAAATTGGATACTGAGCTATAATTCTAAGCCCTAAGAAATGAATTTTCGTTATATATAGTGAAAGAAATCACAAATCTAAAGAAATTAAACAAAATTTCATGACATGTATATATAATGGAAAGAGTTTAATTTCTAATTATAGGAATAAATAATAAAGCACAAAATTAGACATGACTCGAGCTGAGTTGGAAAAAAAAAAGGTTAAAATTGAAAGGTATAAACCAAGATATATGGTGCAGTGATAAGTAATTCTTCATCTTAATCATAGGTATTGAAGTCAAGTGTCGATATGAAACTGCCTTTGCTACGAAAGACTTTATCCCTAATGTGAATTTTTCCTGCGAATCCGAATTCAATCAGGCTATTTCACTCCTAAAAAAAACAATCAATTTATTTTATTTCTTGAATAATGGACCAATTTGTAAAATTACTCATTTGAAATAACCACGAAATCTTATATCGAAAATTTGATATCAAATCTCATAGTTTAAAATTGTAATCACTATATATAGGTATAACCACACAAATAATTGGAAAAATACTATACATTAAAATAAAAAAAATACCTCATCAAGCATTGAAATTAACTTGGAATTGTTCCTCCTGTGCTCACTTCCATCATCATTAGATGCATCTATTGAAGAATCATCCATAACTCCAACAGAATCATCATCTTCTAATAATTTCTGAGCATAAATCCCACAAATATCTTCCAACAACTGTTGTGCAGGTTTTAAGAATCTTGACCCCTTGAGAATTGAAGCATATCCAGTAAAAGGTCCAACAATAGTACTACCACCACTCTTGGATGACAAAAACTCATTATTACAACAATCGGCCGCGGCTACCGCGGCCGGTACAGTTGTAAATAATGATGAGTCATATCTCTGTAAGTTCAGCTCCAGCGGAACAGTACTATTATTACTAGTAGTAGTACTGTTCCGCTGATGATGATTATGAGATGACAAAGATAGAGACAAACCTTGACCTGGAGTAACATAAGTAGTTATACTATTCTTACTATTATTATTATGATAAGTTGATGATGATACAACATCAATATCATGATTTTGATTTGTGTTGAAGAGGAAAGGGTTATTGTTAATTTGATGAAAAGAAGAAGATATTTGTGGATCCATGGATTTAATTAGAAGGAAATTATCACAAGGATTAAGGAGAAATGATGGATTGTTATTGTAAAAATTAGGGAGGAAATTAGTACTAGTATTAGTATTAGCATTAGCATCACCTCTAAGCTTATCTCTTCTGCTTTGTTGTGGGACATGATACGCTTCAAATCCTTCTGCAGCCATTAGGGGAAAGAGAAGAAGAACATACAGTTACTGTATTTTTTTTGATAGATAGAGAGAGGAAGAGTGGGTGAGAGTGATGTGATATTGATGAAATGAAAGGCTATTATTATTACGACTATCTATCTAAGGTAGGTAGCTAGCTCATCATATCTTTCGCTTCAAAATATTTGTTAAATATTCGGTGTAGTGAATGGAGCTATTTCTTCTTTGATCATAAATTTTGGGTTCGAGCAATGATAGGAAAAAATTCTTGGTAGAAATTGTTTCCTTTCGAATGGAGCTCTATACAATATGAGCTTAGAATAATCAGACTTTAATGTAAATATCGAACATGAGAAAGCAAAAAAAGATAGAGAAAAATTGGACTAAAACAAGTTATGTCATATAAGTAATGAAAAAAAAATATCATAATTTATGCGATATTTTTATTTATCCACCAACCAAATGATTCCTTATTATTATTTAATTTGTAGCAATTTCCACTGAATTAATGCAACTTTCATTATTATGTGATTTAATGAAGTAAAACACATGTTAATTAATAAAGATTAAATAAATGAACTATAAATATAAGTACATGGCATGGATGTATTGGATTGATGTATACACCTAATGCGGGTAAGTTTTACCCGTTATTTGATCGCTAGTACAAAAGTAATTTATTCATATATTAATTTTTGTATTAGTTACATTTTATTTGAGAGTTAGTTTAAAAATTAAGTTGTTTATGTATAATATTAATATATAAAATTAATGGGAAATTTAATTTATAATTTAAAAATTTACATAGCTAATACAAGTATAAGTTATAAAAAAATTGATGTATTATCTTTTGTAGATTAAGGGGTCGTTTGGTGTGAAGGATAATACCAAATAGTCCTGAGATTAAATTATAGTACCACTTAATTTGTTGTTTGGTTGGCAAGTCTGAGATAACTTATCTCGGGATTAATAATTAATATCGAGATAAGTTATCCATCCCCTTGGGTGGTATAGTAATCGCGGGATAACTTATCTCGAGATAAAATAAGTAAATGACAAAAATGACGTCTCTTTCAACCCTATTGTTACATCATTTTTAAATTCATGAAGGACATTTTTGTAAACATATAAATTGTTCCCATCATAATTTATCCCATTATAACTTTAATTCAAACCAAATGACCCTAAAAGACAAAGTAACTAATAACGTTATATGTATAATTTTAATCAGGTGTCAAATGATGTCTTGAATACATTCTACATTATAAATTACTCCCTCCGCTTCAAAAAGAGTAAATTGATTTGACTTGACATGAAGTTTTAGAAAATAAAAAAGATTTTTGAATTTTGTGATACTAAATTAAAGTTATATCAAATATACTAAATTACCTTTCAATTTTGTGGCTTTAAACATGTCACGTGAAAAGCTGAAATTAAAATGTTACCAAAAAAGAAAAGAGAACATTCTTTTTTAAACAGATTAAAAATTAAAGGAAGTCATTCTTTTTAAAACATAGAGAGTATTTTCTTTATTTTATATTATTTGACCACTATTGACGTAATATATCATTTAAGAGAATTTTAATTAAAATTGTATTTCATTAATTTTGTTTTTATATAGAATTGATATAGGAAAAAAGTAGAATAAAACCTAGTCATATAGTACATGACTTACTTCTAGCCTCTAGGGTAGAGAGATGATGGCCAAATTGACACACTAACATGTTCTACCGTTCTTTTACGAACTACAAAGTCACTTTCTTTGCAGAGTTCCACTTGACCAATAAATGCAAGTGTGGGGTCTGCTCTTCCTTTAACAAAACTTACTACATGGGGATGTGCAACCTCTTTCTCCCTGCTAATTATTGCCTCAGCTTAACCCCAAAATATTTTCTTATATTTGGTTCATCCTTCTCATTTTAAGTGGCATCATTTAATTCGGTATGATATATAAGAAAAAGAAATTTGAAACTTGTAATTTAAAAGGGTATTTAGATAATGTTATTGTAAATCATTTTATCAAATAGTGGTGTACAATAAAAGATGGTCAACTGGATATTCTTCGTCAATATATTATATACTAGATATAGGACCCCGTGCCAGCACGGGGCCCAATATATATATTTTTTATTATTTTAATTTATGTCATATTATGAAATTTGAAAAGTTATTGAAATTTTTGTATGATTTTAAAAATATTTTAAATTTCTAGCTATTGTGATTTGTAGTACTTTTTTTTAACATAATTTTAGAAAAAATATTTATTACTCTGTTTGTTCTAATTTATGTGGCACACGCAGAATTTCAAATATTAAGCATTTTTTATATGTCTCTTTAATATATTAAGTTGTTAATTATTGTATTTTATTGTACATTTTGAACCTAATTTTTTAATAATATATGTTATTTGCCATGTCCCAATTTATGTGGCATTAATTGATAGATTTGTTGGAGTCGAGAGATTTATTTTGTTAATTATTGTAACTTATATTTTTTTTCCGTCAATTTCAAACAATATATGTTGTTAATTGATAGAATACTTTTAATGTAATTTTTTAAAAAAAATATGTGTGACTCTCCATGTCCCAATTTATGTGGCACATGTAAAGTTTTGACAATTAACCAAAATTTTAATACATTTAAAAAAATATTTTTAAGTCGTTAAATTTTAAGTAATTTAAATTGTTGTATTATTTATTACAATTTATAATACTTTTAAAGTAGTTGAAATATTGTACTATTTATTATGATTTATAACATTTTTTTTTAAATTTATGTCATATTATGGAATTTGAGAAGTTATTGAAATTTTTATATGATTTTAAAAATATTTTAAATTGTTAGCTATTGTGATTTGTAGTACTTTTTTTTAACATAATTTTGAAAATAATATTTATTACTCTCTTTGTTCTAATTTATGTGGCAGATGCAGAATTTCAAATATTAACCCTTTTTTATATGTCTCTTTAATATATTAAGTTGTTAATTATTGTATTTTTTAGTACATTTTGAACCTAATTTTTTAATAATATATGTTATTTGCCATGTCCCAATTTATGTGGCATTAATTGATAGATTTGTTGGAGTCGAGAGATTTATTTTGTTAATTATTGTAATTTATAGTTTCTTTTTCGTCAATTTCAAACAATATATGTTGTTAATTGATAGATTTTTTGGAGTGGACTATTTTTTTTATTAATTATTGTAATTTATTGTTTCTTTTTCGTCAATTTCAAACAATATATGTTTATTATATAATCTATTTTATGTGGTACCAATAGAATTTAGAGAGTCAATTAAATTTTTTATATAAGTTTTAAATAATTAAGCTGTTAATTATTGTAATGTATAGTATTACTTATATTATTTTTAAATATATTTAAATATTATATGTTAGGTTTTTTATCCTAATTTATATGGCATTGATAGAATTTAAAGTGTCAAATAATTGTTAATTATTGTAATAGATAATATGGAGTATTTAAGTCATTTATAGTATAGTAATTAATATATAATATGTAGTATTTAAGTGTTATATTATGGAATTTGAGAAGTTATTGAAATTTTTATATGATTTTTAAAATATTTTAAATTCATAACTATATATTTCAATGTACAAGATTTTGATAAAATAAAATCTTTAAAGTTAAATTATAATGTTTTTGAAATTTAAATTATTAAAACATATATAATGATTTTATAGAAAAAATAATATCATATAAAAAGGATAATAAATTCAACTTTTACCATGATAAGGTTGAAAAATATTATTTAAGTGGAAGGAGGTGGGGCCCACTTATATATTTTATATAGTAAGTATTGGACATTTGTAATGATTTAATTGGAACAATTGTAGTAAATCCTAGACTCTTCTAATATATAGTAATATTAAATTTTGAATTTGCTTAACAAAATTTTTGGCTTCACTAGTATGACATTAAGGTTAAAAAAAAAAATCTTAAAATTATATTATTTATAATTATAATAAGGTACATTCACTATAGGACCAACTATAATGGAAGTGAATTAATCATGACATATAAAATGGAACTATAAAATTTGTGTGGTAATAATTGTTGAGATAATAAGTATATATGTAATTAGGGATGGCAATTCGTTCAGTTCGTTTAAGTTTGGGCGGGTTATTGATCTGTTTATTCATTAGCTTATCCATTTCAACCCATTAAACATTGAGTTTATACGTAACCCGAATTGACTCATGAAAAATCTTGTCAAAATATTTTTTTTACAAAAAACTTTTTTTCATTATAGAAAACCTTTTTTTTTTCAATTTGACAATAAAGAAAAAAAATAATTTTATTAAGTACTAAAATAATTTAAAAGAACAAATAAAATAATTAAGCTTAGTAAAAATTGGATTGGGTTGAGTCTTGACCCATAATGTAACCAATTTCCTAACTCATTTTGATCCAACCCATTTTGAACCAAGCAAGTTTGGATTGGTTTGGATCTTGATATGATTATTGTCTTAACTCATTATGATCCGCTCAAATTTGACTCAATCCGCCCAACTAACTATTTGTTTTGTGACAAAGATGATTATTCAAAATCAAGATTTAAATATTATACGTTTGTGAACAATGCGTTTAAAACACAATTTGTTAGGTCGTACTGTGTTTTGTAATTTCTTATGTTTATTTTTTGGTAGGGTTACATGTTTTGTAAAGCATATGGTGTACATTAATTTGACAAATTTAGTGGTTGAAACAGTTAAAAGGAAATAGCTCATAACACTGTACGTCAACAGAATCCAATAATTGATTACCTAAATCTTTTTAATTAGCTATACCCTATTAAATAAGTACGACTTGTAATTCTAACTTTTTGCTAGTGTGACTGGGACATGGTAACAAAACAGAAAATTATATTTTACTCGTGATCATAAATCATAATTCGAATTTATTTAATTAGTTGATAAATGATGAGTAAATCTCTTTAATAATAATAGCAAACAAAAGTACATACCACTATTCATGATACAATATATCTGCAAGTCCATAAGTACTATCACAAAGAAATATAACGAATAATGTCATGCATGCAAATATCCAAACTTATATTTTAATTTTTTGGCTGCCCTCTCTCGGGCCTCGACCGGATCTTGATCCAGCCTATTACGAGAATTCCGTATCTAACAATCCAATCTACAATCGATCTCAAAAGAAACATAATTCTTTTTCTTTTATTTAAAATTGACACTTGATTTTTGCCTTAAATTGCTAAAGAAAAAAAACAAACGTTATCCCAGATATCTTTTTCCATAAAGGTTTGTCCTTGGTTGTGACTTGTGAGTTGTAACCATCTATGTTGCTCGGACCCTTTAAAAATGTCAATGGGTGCGTGTCGAATTCGTCAAAAGTAGTGTATTTTTGGGGAATCCGATATGGGTACGGCATCGAGAGTGAAGAGTCCGCGCTACTAAGGTGACCATCAAATACTAAAATAATTTCAAAATAAAAAAAATAAGAGATATTGCCAATAAAATTAAAAAATAAGATCATAATAATACAAAAAAAATTACATCATTGAACTCTGATTTTCATCGTTCATAACCTCTTATCTACGATCACGTATCGTATCAACAATATGTTTCGATTCAATGAATGTGCAGTTAATTAAAGCGAAGGTGGTGCGTGGGTCTGTCCAAAATAACAGGAAAAATTCACAAAAAGCGAAGTTGCATGCATATAATTGCGTTTGCGTGTTATAACTGTTTTAAGTTAAAAGGCAGAGTATAAAATTCTCGTGACTCTTTTCCAAATTTATTTACTCACAGTACTTCAATCTGACTCACTCACTCCACGACAATTTAGAAATGCACAATAACAAATTAAAGTTTTTTGTTTTTTTCGATTTTAATTTATTTATCTTAATTTAACGAAATATGAAACTTAAAGAAATTAAAAAAGAATTAATATATGTATATATCTTAATTTTGTAGTCATAGATATGTCATGTGAAAACTAAATAATGATATACCAAATAAAAAAAAAAGATTTAAAAAAATAACTAACGGGAAAAATTAGACAAAAAATGAAACAGATGAACTTGTAAGTTTTATTTGGATTAAATAAATGAAGTTGTGACAATTCTTATCAGCTAACACTATAAAAAAAATTATCTTTAGCAACAATTAATCAACGATAATAGTTTAATTACCGCTAAATACATGTTAACACTCTTTGTAAATCTCCCTAAAGCTTATAACGACATTAGATCCAATAACAATTAACTACTGTCAGTAAAAAAAATTAACACTTTTTGTTAATATGTTTATATTTATTATGGATAAAAAAAGGCTTAAGTCATCTACGGCCCCTTAAAATTGTTCGCATAATTCACTTAGACACCTCAAATAGGGATTGTACCTATTGAACACCTCTACCCTTCAATACATGTACTTATTTAATAATTTTTTATGACATGGCATTATAAGTGCAATACACAATTAAGAGGTGCGTGAAGCCAAAAAAATCTTTTTATGAACCAATAAAAAATGAACACGTCAACAAAAGAGAAATCATAGTAAGAACATAATTTTTTTTAAAGAAAAAATGGCAGTTCTTCCCCAATTCATCTTTCCCAATGGGACTTTTCGATTCAATAGTATTACCTAGAACCCTCGTCCACTATTCCTTTTCCACCATCGACACGCCCCTTTCTCAAATAATCCATCATTCTTTCTTTCTAGCATCTTTCTGCCATTATCAATATCATGATTGTTGTTATTGTCATCGGAAAAACATTAATTAAATAAATAATCAGTCAAAACACAATAAATCAAAAGAGTTTATTGATAAAGATTTTCATTTGAGTTATGAAAAAGAATTTCATCAAAAATAAAAATTAAATTGAGTTTAAAATAATTTCGGTGAAACTTCATTTTTTTCGAGAAAACTAATACGAATATGAAATTATTTTCTTTAAAATGGTTAAAGAGTTCAAAAGGTGGAGTGAGGATGATTATCAGAGTGCACGTGGTTTTAACCGGCCACCCTTGTGTGTGCTTTGGCAGAAAAAAAAATGGGGAAGAATGGATGTCGGGGGTGGGTGCGTTGTTCTGGGCTTCTGCAAAGAAGAAAAGGGGAAGAAAGGTTTTTTTTTTTTTGCTGAAAACATTGCTTTTAGGGGTCGTTTGGTAGAGTGTATTAGGAAAAATAACGCATGCATTACCACTGTGTATTACTAGTACCTTGTTTGGTACTCTTTTCCAACATATGTATAACTAATGCTTGCATTAGTTATACACTCTATTGTGTATTAAAGTGTGTATTGCTAATACCATAGATTTCTAGGTATTAGCAATGCAGTGGTTTTAATGCATGCATTAGATTAACTAATGACAAAACTACCCTCTATTAATAATAATAATAATAATTAATTAGTATAATTATTATGATTATTATTATTATAATAATAATTATTATTATAATTATAATAATAATTATTATTATAATAATTATAATTATAATAATAATAATTATTATTATAATTATTATTATCATAATTATTATTATTATTATCATAATTATTATTATTATTATTATTATTATTATAATTATAATTATTTTTTTTCCAAATTTTGATTTGTTTCCGTTTTTGTTTCTTTCNAGAAAACAATTAATGACATAATGAGTTTACTATTTTACCCCTATTAATTATGAAGTGGATGAAAAGTTTTACATTTTTTAAAGTAATTAGTCTTTTAATTGAGGATATAATAGGTAAAAATTTTTTATCATTTCTTGATTTGTCAAAATAAATAAGTAATTAGGGATAACTATAAAAGAAAAAGTGGATAAGTAATTAGGGACAGACGAGTACAATTTAGAAATGCACAATAACGATCTAATTTACAAGGGAAACTTCCTCCAACGATTTTGCACTTATTCGAATTTGGAAGAAAGGATGAGAACAAAGAGGAAAGTGATCGACATGATATATATGTTCACTTGGTTGGCTTGTGATGAGACATCCAAGAGAAATTTAATATCAATACATTTCTATCAAAATCGTACAAAAATAATTCTTAACGTAACATAAAATATCAGATAAAATATAACGTATTTATAGCTTATCAAGGATATGACCAGGAGTAAAAAGAAATACTAAAAGAAAACGGCATTTTAGAAAAAATATTTACACATCAAATTAATATGATGTGGCTGTTATTTTATACTTTCACACGTCAAATGTCATTTGTAATCACTTGGGTAATGAAGACAAATTATTATTTGAGTAGATGACCATTATTAAAAAGTTAATTACAGGGGTATTTTGGATCAAGTTTAGTTTAAGAGAAGTTTGATTAAAACACGTCAAATTCAAAGGGATTTTTAAGTATTACATCAGTATAAAACTTAAATTATAAATCCACAACGCTTGTAATATATAAAAGTCAGTGTAAGTTTTTTATAAGTAAAAAAAACTACTCAATTTTATCTAAAAATAACAAAAAATTATTAGGAAAAAGCAACAGAGACGTTTTGTTACTTTTAAGAGATTGTAAAATGATGTGATGGTGAGCAGTGAACACTATCTTAGCTGTCTCTGAAGCCCTAAGACATATCAAGTCCGACGTTGTCCTTTTATATTCTGATTTACGTTATACAATTTAATTCGTTTTTATATATAATTATAATTATAATATTTAAATCAACTTGCAGACATGTATTATTTTTTTTAACAAAAAATACAAAAAAATTGTTAATCGAGTTAGGATAAATGAAACTTTTTCTTATCTAGTTAACATTTTTTGAATTTGAACTTAAAATCTTATACATAGGAAATTCAAAGTTCATATATATAATATAAACTAAAAATAAAAAGTATTTTTTTTATGTATATTATGTAAAAATAATTTGAAGAGAAATATTGGAAATATTCCTAAATTTTGCGCGATCTATTAGTTTTATTCTTATATTATTGATAGTCTTAAAAACATCAATTTATTTAACTAATTGAATTTAAATACACCTCCAATCTTGCAACATAAGTGAAATACACAATCCTAAATTCTTATCAAGTTTAGGGATATTTTCAACACTTCTCTCGACTTTTTATTAAGAATTCGTGCTCGTAAAAGAGTTTGAGACTACTTGCTATGTCATGTGGCAGATCGGAGGTATATCTAAGTTTAGTTAGTCAAATAAAGTAGTGTTTTTAAGGTTGTCAATAGCTCATGAATGAAACTAATAATTTACGCTAAGTTTATAATTATTTTCAATATTTTTCTCTTTTTGTTATCAAGAAAATTTGTATAAACACTCTCGTCTCCTCCGATCAAATTCTAGAAATTCTAAATTCGTCTATGTGATGCATATATATATATATATATGTTTGAGTCAAAAGCAAATGCTGACTACTGAGCTATGGTCAGAGAAAAGAGAAATCTTTTGCTTGTTGTAGAAGAGGAAAACTTAAAGAAGGAGATGCCGTAATAGTATAGTAGTAAATAAACCCCCGTGTTTGCCGAACGGTTGATGCACTACACTACTGTGTGTCAGTCCTTTCTACTTTCACCAAAAGTAGNTAGTGTTTTTAAGATTGCCAATAATTCAGGAATGAAACTAATAATTTACGATAAGTTCATAATTATTTTCAATATTTTTCTCTTTTTGTTATCAAGAAAATTTGTATAAACACACTCGTCTCCTCCGATCAAATTCTAGAAATTCTAAATTCGTGTTTGTGATGCACATATATATGTTTGAGTCAAAAGCAAATGCTGACTACTGAGCTAAGGTCAGAGAAAAGAGAAATCTTTTGCTTGTTGTAGAAGAGGAAAATTTAAAGAAGGAGATGCCGTAATAGTATAGTAGTAAATAAACCCCCGTGTTTGCCGAACGCTTGATGCACTACACTACTGTGTGTCAGTCCTTTCTACTTTCACCAAAAGTAGCATTGAACATGGTAATATTAGCTAGCGTCTAATTATAGATTTTTAAATATTATTTGGATGAAATTTTATTATGTATTTGGGTTTTTATTTTTTTTTTTATTTTTTATCCTTCTTAGGTGCTCTCACCCCTTTTTGTTTCATTGATGACTCGAACTCGCAATCTTTGAGTTAAAAGTGAGGGATGCTTATCATCCGAGTAACTCTCTCTCATCATTATGTGTTTGGTTATAGTATTTGAAAAACATATCTCACTTTTTTAAGAAATATGATTCATACTCATAAGTTTTAAAAACTATCATTACTTCCACAACAAATCTATTGGATTTTCGTTGCAACAAATAACAAGTAATGTCCATGATACTGGAGCAATGTGGTAAGTTTGGAGTGAGAGCAACAAGCATCGTTTCATATATCGTGAAGTAGATGAAGTACGTGACTTTGTTATCCTGAATCGATTGTTCATCATTTTCATCAACTACCATATCATTACTTTCATGTTCACTGACTATTTCATCACTGCTTTGGTGTTCACGTAAAAAATTATGTAATACAACGCAAACAACTACTATAAAGGATGTTTTTGTAAAATACAAAAGTTTGATATAGAATTTGAATTTTTAAAAGCTCTCAAATAATGAGTTGGCCCAAATACTAGTTTTTTCTAGTATTTGAGAATTTAGGTTATTTGCCAAAATCTTGACAAATTGTATGGACAAATACTATTTGTTAAATTTTTCCCCAAATTTTATTTGAAAAATTTATGACCAAACGGGTCCTTAATTAAACTAATCCTAACGTAACAGGAATAATATATTCTTTTACCCTGGTAAAACTACAATTCCTAAATAATCACAAATTAACATAATTACCGCATTTACATTTATAATCACCTTCTAATGGCCCTCATAGTTCTTTTGGAACTTTGGTGTATTTTGCATGTTTTGATTCTTTTTGTAACTTCTTTATTATCATTTTTGACTTGTGAGATATGTGGTGCAATTTTCGAAGTGATTAGATGAATATCGAATAACATTTTTAATTTTGAAGGTATAAAATTTAAGAAGAAATTTGATCAAAATCAATATTCTAAGTAAACAAGATCAAGTTCGCGTTCTGACAATTCAATTAAGGTGATTACTTATTAGGTTGTGTGGTTTGCACGAATTCTGAAGCGTTCAAACGTGATTTGAGTCATTCATTGGAATTCTAGTGTTTTGCATTAGTTAAGGTTGACCATAGTTAACATTTTATCAAGACACCTTAGACTGGTGATTTAATAATTCCGACAACGTGTTATATTCTAAATCAGCATTTGTTTTGTTTCTATGGGGTTACAAATGATTTCTTAATTCTAAATCAGTATAGTTTCTTAATTTCTTAATTCTCCCCTGGAACAAACCTAAGGAAGATTTAACTATGTAAGGTGAATATCAGAGGCGGAGTAAGGTGGGGTTCGTGGGTTCGGACGAATCCAATAGCTTTTCCGTAAATCTTATATTTGTAATAGAAAATTAAATAAATATATATGTATACTAACTTGTAAACCCCTAACAAAAATGACTGATGACTTCGTGGTAAGAAAGGGACCATGAAAATATTTTTCATGCTAGAGTTGTAGATTTAAAAAATTTGAACTCTGAACTCTTAATCCTGGCTCCACCTCTATTGGATATATTGGAAGTACTCCCACAATTACAAGACTAAATAATGGGCAAAAAATGTTTGCAAAAGGCAATGTTTGATGCTGATAGCCAACAACTAGGCTTGATTGAAACATTGAAAGGTCTTGAATTTCCTCTAGTGACCATTTGCAGACAGCACCCATGAAAACAAAAACATTTAGTTAACTTAATTCATACTACCCCAGTCAGAGTATGACACAACCTTAAATGATAAATCTCTATGTTGTCTTACTTAAATGATAATTCTACATGTTGTGGGCTTTGAGTTGAGAAAGTAATTAAAAGATAAAATTTCACGAATAACAAAGATAATAATTATAGTAGTGTTCTATAGCTATAGTATTGTTATTTTGCGCTCCATAGCTATATTTTGTTTGCTACAGAGCCTCTAAATTATATAAATCACGGCGCTAATTCGTATGTGTCTATTAAAATTGTGTTTGTATATTTGTTTCAATTGGTATATGTATATGTTCTTTGTGTTAGCCTTGTCAAATTGTATATGTATACAAATATATAAATCCCAGCTGAATGGCAAGAAAAGCAAAACATTAGCTGTGAAATAGAATTAAATAAAACAATAGTTATAGCATTTAATTTGATTTATATGTTTGCTATTATGTACCATTTTACCTAATTAAAATACAAAATTTCGTCGCAAATTTTTCTGTGGGTATTTCAACAGAAATATGTCTGAAAAAAAGGTGATTTTTTAATAGAGCAAACTACCTAAATCCCACTACTTTAGACCATAATTACATGAAATCCCGGTAGATTTTCAAATTACTTTTTATACCATTTTTTTTTCAGTCGGATACATGAATTAAAAGTGGTTAGATACGTGTATCTATCAGAATTAAAAGGAAGAGATACATTATTTAATTAATTTCAATTAAATAGCGTAACTTAATTCCATGATTAAAGGAGTAAAATATGGGGATTTAACAAATATACAGATTTGGTGGATCAATTCATATCAATTGTTACAGATTTTTGAAAAGAAACTAAATCACACAGATTAATAGATCTGGTGTTGTAAACTTTGTCTTCTTCATCGATTCATTCCTTTGAATCCTAAATTTTCAAAGTTTTTTTTTCTAATTGTGAATTTAACCATATTGTTAAGGCATTCAGATTCGTGGATCTCCGAAATCGATTACGAAAATTATTGAATTGATGGAATACTATTGAGAGGGATGCAACCTACAGTGATTTCGTCGATGGTATTTCAACACAACTAGAAATCGATTGTTCACACAAAAGAACGGAGATAAGATACACGATGGAAGACAATGTAACTCCAATGGAAATTTGAAACGAGATGTGCATGAGGTTTTTTATGAAATTGAAAAGACATCAATCTAATTGCGGGTTGTATCCATTGTACATAACAACGAAAGAGCAAAATTTTGGATGCAGCAGCATTGGTGAAATATCTTTTGACCAAGATATATCCATTGTTGAAGTTGGAGGTGAAGTTGGAAGTGACGTTGGGACAATGGTGAAATATACTATTGTGGCTGTAATGCAAAATTATTAAATTAGACAATTGATTTCAATTCAAGGTTACAAGATTAGATAAGAAGAGATTAATCATATTCGTTGTTTTGTTGGATACATGATGTGTATGTTTTTGTATATTTTAAGAGCATAAATGTGTCATAAGTTAGTGTATCTCGGATAAATAAAGTGTATCTTGGANAGAAATCGATTGTTCACACAAAAGAATGCAGATAAGATACACGATGGAAGACAATGTAACTCCAATGGAAATTCGAAACGAGATGTGCATGAGATTTTTTATGGAATTGAAAAGACGTCAATCTAATTGCGGGTTGTATCCATTGTACATAACAGCGAAAGAGCAAATTTTTGGATGCAACAACATTGGTGAAATATCTTTTGACCAAGACACATCCATTGTTGAAGTTGGAGGTGAAGTTGGAAGTGACGTTGGGACAATGGTGAAGTATACTATTGTGGATGTAATGCAAAATTATTAAATTAGACAATTGATTTCAATTCAAGGTTACAAGATTAGATAAGAAGAGATTAGTCATATACGTTGTTTTGTTGGATACATGATGTGCATGTTTTTGTATATTTTAGAAGCATAAATGTGTCATAAGTTAGTGTATCTCGGATAAATAAAGTGTATCTTGGACAAAATATTGTATGTGTCATGTTAAGAGAGTAAAAATCTAATGTTGAAGAGTGATAAAGGTTTTTGTAGCATGGATATTTTATAGTGTGTATCTCGGACAAATGAAGTGTATCTCGGACAAATTAAGTGTATTTCGGATGTATACATCATCATTGTTAAAATAAAAAGATTGAATGTTGATGAGTAATAACGGTTTATGTAGCATTAATATTTTGTTGAGCATGTATCTTAGAGATAATAAGTTATCACATATAAATGAAAAATTTGTCATAATTTAATAGTGTGTATCTCGGACAGATAATTTAACAAGATTCATACTATTTTGTGAATTATAAGCCATTAAAATAGTATGGAGAACTAACAAATTCAACCAATGAAAAACCTCTAAATTTGAACTTTGAAACTACTATATCTTTGAATCAGATACATGAAGATGGTGTCAAACAAAGATAAATTAGTTAGTTAAAAAATTAGTATAAACAAATATGTATTGAGTTGGTTGAGAAGAAGGGGGTAATGGAGGATGAAGGAGAATAACGTGTAGAAGTGGATTGAGATACAAGGGAGACGTGTGATTGGAGAGGGAAACTATTGTGTTGAAGAGAGAGAAACGGATTTGAATTGTAAAAGTCCCAATAATTAAGGAGGTATAATCTTAGGATAACTATTAATTATCATATTTAATAGGATTGTATATCTAATTTAATTTTTTAAAATATATGGTATAATTATTAAAAAATGATATTATATGTAATATTTTTAAACTAGTGATAAAATATGTATTTATGGTATGGAAGTATGTTTAGCTAAGTAGTTTTTCCTTTTTAATAATATGCCTATTCATGGTTAGATTTGTTACGGTCATCGACTTGATAATAGATTCTTAGCTCAAGTTGGACAGTATTTTTACGGCTTGGGCCTGCGTACCATATTTGCTTAACAGCCCATCCCGTGAAATATGGGCTGGTAGAATAGTAAATGGGCCAAGTATTTGTTTAAGGCCCAAGAAGATGTGGGCTATTTACTATTGTCATAAAGCTATATTGGTAGCAAAAACCAAAGGAGAATGTATACCTCGAAGTTGATTTGATGTGAATTTAAGAAACAAAGAAAAATGTTGATTAGCTTAGATAAGTTTTTGAAAGTACCGATAAGTTATATATATATATATAGTACTAGACTACTAACCATGTTTGTTTAGTGATATCGTTTTTTTCTATTTTCTTTCACATTCGGTATTTCTTACTTGATCCATGTTGACTTATTCATCTTAGTGGTTTATTTTACTGAACTAACTTTATTTATCATCCTTTGAAAATCTAAATAAAGTATCTTTTCTTGTGAATGTACCAACTTGTGCTTAATTAGTTATTTAATTGAGATTCTATATTCCAACAGAAGGCATCATCACATATATTTTCTTTAGTGATCACAAAGTGATCTTTGCATCGCTATCTTTTTATTAAATAATTTCCAACTTTTTTTCACTTCGAATCCAGGCAAAATAATGTTCATCCCTTTTAACCAAACGAAATTGTGATTATTTTTGCCTTTGTTTGTTGTAAGGGGGAACTTTCCATTATTACATCTTCCTAATTCCTAATAAAGTTTTCATTTTTGGAAATTGATACTCATTATTAATCAATCATATAGGAGAGAAACATTATACATTATTGAAATTACAAAAAAATATTACATATCATAAAATATTCATGACAGAAATTCATTTCGACTCAAACTAGACTGCAATTTGAGTTCAATTGATCTAATTGAATCTACTCTTTTTAAGGTTACCTATAGTCTATAGAGATCGATATTATCCTTTTGGGGGGTTTTCGATTCGATATCCGTTTTTTTTTTTTAAAAAAGGTTAACTAATACTCACATACTAAACACTTAATTTTAAAAGTGAAATTTATTGATTGATGGAAAATAAAGATTGAAACTACTATAACAACACACCACTAGAATTCCATAAGCGTGGTCTATGGAGGGTAAGAGTGTACACAAACTTTATCACTATCTCATAGAGGTTAGGGATTATTTGCGAAAGACCCTTGGCTCGAGTGCAGTAAATCCAAGTAGAAAGCAGAAGAAAACAATATAGAAAACATAGCAACTAACATGGTGAACCAATAATAGTAGAATATATAACATAGTAAACAATTGACGATGCAATATATCAAAAGTAAAAACTACAATAATACCAAGTATAACAGGAACAAAAAGGCAAATATTATATGAAAAGTCTAGTATTTTGATAACCCCTAACTACCTACTAACTGTCTACCACTATCCCCGATCTCCATATCTAAGGTCATGTCTTTCATAAGTTGAAGAAGTGTCATATTATGTCTAATCGATCACCTCTCTCCAATACTTCTTCGGTTTACCTCTACCTCTCCTCAATTCCTCTATATACAACCTCTCACTCCTCTTCACTAGGACATCCGTACATCGCCTCTTCAACTATTGCTTTTAAATATTAATCCTTCTTCTGTGCAGGGACAAATCTAAGAAGGAGCGAGTGTATTCATATATCCGAACCTTATCACAATAAATTACATTGTATATATAATATAGAGAAAATGGTCTAAAACCCCCTCGATCTATATTCGAAATCTCAACTACGCACTCTAACTTCATGGGTGTCCTATCACCCCCTTAAACTATTTTAAAGCTAAATCATTTGCTCCCTAATGTTGAGGTGGCAAAGAAAGTGTAGTTCACTTTCTCAAAGAGAGTGAGAGGCAATTTTTTGTTTATTAAAACTTTAACTTTAAAAGAATTCCCTTTTTCATATTAACTTTTTGATTTTCTAAATTTATTAATGCNGGGTAAAATAGTAATTTTGTATAAATTTCTAAAAATGACTTTACGGGTCATTACACTGTGTAGGGACAAATCTAAGAAGGAGCGAGTGTATTCATATATCCGAACCTTATCACAATAAATTACATTGTATATATAATATAGAGAAAATGGTCTAAAACCCCCTCGATCTATATTCGAAATCTCAACTACGCACTCTAACTTCATGGGTGTCCTATCACCCCCTTAAACTATTTTAAAGCTAAATTATTTGCTCCCTAATGTTGAGGTGGCAAAGAAAGTGTAGTTCACTTTCTCAAAGAGAGTGAGAGGCAATTTTTTATTTATTAAAACTTTAACTTTAAAAGAATTCCCTTTTTCATATTAACTTTTTGATTTTCTAAATTTATTAATGCTACCTTTTACTCTAATGTGTTTTATTTTTATTTTTATTTTCGTTTCTTTCTTCTTCTTCAACACTTTATCGGATTTAAGTTGTCGGAAAATAGAATTGACTCACCTCACCTTTCAGCTACCACTAATGCTATTTCATTTTTTAAAAATCAACTTCATTGTATATATAGAGATTTTGAATCACTTGAACATAACACCAGAGGTTGTCTCAGTGATTAGAGATCCAATATTCATCTTGAGGTTTCAAATTAAAGCTAAATCCTAGGCACTAGATTTTTATTTTTTCATATCTTTTAATGAAAATCCTGAATCTATCACTACTTCTTCGGACATGTTTGACTTGACTAATTTAATCCTATGTTACACACGTTTGCAATTGGTCACATTTACAAAATCAAATATACGAGAGGTCAAAATATTTCAATTTAATATTCCTAATTTTTTTTATTGGAAAAGTAAAAAGGGAAGATTGGTTTATATAAAGTGCATGAAAAAGATACTTTCCAATTGATTTTTTTTTTTTTTTAATTTTAAAAAAGTAGGTATCAAAAGATGCTAGATAAGACATAAATATATGCAAAGGTTGCTGATAATGGGCACTCTCATGTGCCTAAACAGAAAACACTAAAGTCTAAAGCCACCTATCAATTTCCTGCTGGGACATGATGAGCATGACAATAATGTAAAACAGCCAAAAGGGGTTTCATTGATTATCTATTCCATCCTAACCAACATATTATTTTGTCTAATCAATGTTCATAATATGCGTGTATATTATTTGCTTTTTGGCCCTTAGCAAATGGAAGTATCTTCTCTTTTCTTTTTCACATTATGTCCGATGCTCACATTAAAATTTAGGCCTAAAATTTATTTATTTTGAATTTGAATCGTGTAAAATTTTATTCGGGGAATAAATGGAAATATCTTGGATGTACATTGTATATTTTTACTAATAACAAGACATCTCATTCGTTGGTTTATTTTATCCAACTAAATGCATGTGTTAGGCTCTTATTATTTGGGGTGGATTAAAAATCTTTGCCTCGTAAGTTAAATTTTGAATTCATTATATATTTAATAGATTCATGTCTATTCTATATTCTAATTATAATAAAATTGTATATGTAAAAATTTATGCTTCATATCAGAAATACTGAGTTTAAAGTAAGTTTGATAGTTCAAAGTTCCATTACATCCACATTACCACACCAAAGAGAGTGAGTTTGACCATATGACCTCCAAATGAAATATTTATTCATATATTTACATTAGAGATAGAATAATTTGATTTTAAAAGTTTTAAGCAATTAAAATATAATTCATATCACTTCAATAGGGACCATCTTAAGAGATTTAAATATTTATAAATAGCAAAATAATACCGTGAGAGAAGAATGAAAAGAATTCTCTTGTCATATTTTTTTTAGGCTTTGCATTGTTTCTCTTGTTAGTTGTTATAATTTACCACTGTTTTTCATTCTTTATATCTGAAATTGTTGCATTTGAGCCAAGGTCTATCATCGGAAACAAGCACTCTATCTCACGAGGTAGTAATAAAGTTCGTGTACATCACATCTTTTTCAGATCTTACTTATGAAATTTCATTGAATATGTTGTTATTGTTGTTACATATTAAATTATTAATAAGACCTCAAACTCTATATTGTCGTGTCTGTGTAAATCAAATACTCCTAGTTTTTGGAAAAAAGACAAAAATAAACTCGCCCTAATTTACTATGCTTTACGATAAACAAATACTGCTAGTTTGTATGTAGATATATCTATTGGAATTTTACACATAGAATTTAACAATTTCACACACAATTTTGCTCGTGTAATTTTACCTTTTCTAGTAGATATACATACATTATACAATAATTATATACATACTATACATATATCATATACATGCTAATTATTTTAGTTTCAACAGTTGAGTGGACGTTTATTTAGGTTACTTTTTTAAAAAAATGACCTATTTTATTTATTTAATAAAGCCATTATATAATGTGTAATCAATGTATGATCATCCATGTATATATACATTATACACTAGTTATATATTGAGTGAACAAAGAATTGACAATTATACCACTATCATTCCAAGCGAGTGAAATTTTCTTAATCGACTTGCTATAAATTTTAAGACCCTCAAGCGTTAGACAAGTAATAGGAAATATTAAGTGGTCAGACTGTTTTATCTTTAATCAAATGTATCGGATTGGAGCCTGAGTATGTATCATGTAGTACACAATCTGAATTTAATTAGGGCTTCACTACGAACTCTAAAATCAGAGTAAAAACCAAAAACAACAATAGAAAATATTCATAGCTTTTAAGAAGAGTATTTAATTATTCAAGTACACTAATGAAATAGAATGGAAATAATCATGTGATTCATAAGAATGGTCTTAAAAATGAATGAATTTAAACTTTNCGAGTGAAATTTTCTTAACCGACTTGCTATAAATTTTAAGATCCTCAAGCGTTAGACAAGTAATAGGAAATATTAAGTGGTCAGATTGTTTTATCTTTAGTCAAATGTTTCGGATTGGAGCCTGAGTATGTATCATGTAGTACACAATCCGAATTTAATTAGGGCTTCACTACGAACTCTAAAATCAGAGTAAAAACCAAAAACAACAATAGAAAATATTCATAGCTTTTAAGAAGAGTATTTAATTATTCAAGTACACTAATGAAATAGAATGGAAATAATCATGTGATTCATAAGAATGGTCTTAAAAATGAATGAATTTAAACTTTTGAACATGTTTGTTTAATGAATAATATTTTTGATTTTAAAGATTTGTCCATAAAATAAGTAGGAATCAAACATTTAAGACTATTCATTATAAAGATTTAGGCTAATTTTCTATAGGCCAAACACATAGACCACTCCTTTAATTTGTTTCTGAATTTTATTTTGGCACTCTAGCTCAATCTTGTTTCATTTTAACACATAAATTCCATTTTTTTTAATATAGCATTTAATACAAATAGAGATATGAAATGGACTTGGAGAATTAAAATAAAATGAAATTGAGTTAAAATGCCAAAATAAAATTTAAAGACAAGAGATTAAATATATATTTGGCCTTTTCTATACACAATCATTGAAAATTCAACTAGCCGTTGTAGCAAATGGATTACAATTCAAAAATATAATCTTCTGATTGGATTGACTTATTTTAAATGTTTTTAAGCTAAAATAACTTTGAAACAATTCTATAGTGTTAAATAATTTTAAAAAAAATATTTATAAACACTTAATTATAAGCTAAAATAACAAAATATAAGTCAAAATCCATAAATTAGAAAACTAATCCAAACAGGGTGTCAATTACATTCCTTTCATTTCTTTATTATAATAATCATAACTCCACCTACTTTTTTCTAAATAATTTCCGGTCTTCCACTAACCTTCTCCTGTTTCTAAAAGTGCATGTTTTCAATTTTCATTAAAAAAAATTCATATGTATTTAGTATTCATTTTGAATTACGATTAATTTAAATTTGCATAGAAAAAAATCCACTTTAAGATTAGATCAAAATTGACTCTACTTTTAAGACTCATACTCAAACTTTCTTATTAAAAATTTTAAAAAAATACTTATAATTTCTCTGTTATATCTGTGTTAGCTAATCTATACATATTTAAAAAGTTCCCCATAAAAGTATTATAAATCATTCTATATACGCTTGAAGGAAAATATCAAATGATTTTCCATATATCTCTTAATATTATTGTCACTTTTCTCAGTGTTGTTTTCATTTATTTCATAAAACAACAAAAATAGAACCATTTTATTTTATTGGAACTTTTAAATTCAATCAAGCTTTTACTAGTAATAAAAGGAAGAAATAACATCAACAAGGATTGTGATGGAAGGGTAAGTATTCTTTCATCTATGATCAAACGTCTCAAGATCGAGTCCTTAAAATTCGGAGTCATCTTTGTTAATAAGTGTTTTACCCCAATGTGGGACTTCTAGAAGTCGCATTTGTTAGAAAACGTATTACCGTTAATACAAAATTTCTCAACACAAATTTAAATTTAATTAGACTCTGAAAATCAGACACTAGATTGAAAACCAAAAACCCCAAAAAAAGAAAAAAATAATATACGTAAAACTATAAAGTACTTGTGCTTTATATTATCTTTCCAATTTATTTGAAATGATAAAATAAAATAATAGACTCTTGTAATCTCATTCAGACTTTTAAGAGTCTAAAATATATTTGTATATATAAAAACTAAATAAAAATTGTAAATATAAAAAAGTTTCAAACAACTAGCTGGACCCATCGTGCCACACTTGGCACTCCTTGGTTTACAGCAAATACCATGTAATATCCCGGCGGCGCCACCTTCCCGTCCGGCGGTGCTGTACATCCGATCCTATATTTACCGGCATCATCGGGAATCGCGCTCGTTACTTTCAATTTCACAAGCCTTTGCCCTTGTGAAAACGAATGTGTTGAAAATGGAGCACTCGCTAAATTCACTTCAATAATCCCAACCACCGGCAGCTCCACCGTCACCGCCACCCCAAAATCCTCACCGTATTTGAGCTTTTCCGGCGATTCCACTATTACTGGTCGGAGATTTGCTCTGTCTGCTGATAAATACTCCGGAGAAAACGCCTCGATCCTTAATTCCGTCGGAAATTCCACCGCGAACTTGTAAAAAAAATGTGGGTTGCTTCCAGCGAGCAAGATCCGACCGTCCGGTAGTAAATTAGCTGTGGAGTGATACATTCTTGGAACTGTACCGGGGTTCAAAGTCATGAATCGGAGTCCTAAAGGTTCATTTGGTCTGTATAAAACTGGGTTTAAACATGGATTTGAAGCCATTTCGAAACCTTGAGTTCCTGCTTGAGCTCCATTAATGATAAGAATTTCTCCGGTCGGTAACATCACCATATCACCCATGATTCTCGCAAAGGGCATATCTTCCATTTCCCAAACTGGGTTTTCTCCGGTCGCTTCAATTCTACCGCAACTTCCATGTGCAGGGGTATCTGTGCTCCTCTGTAAATAAGCCCCAAATTGAGCTCCACCACAAATAACAATAGTGGCAGAGGAAAAATCCTCTGTTAGCGCCAACATAGCTGATGATCCTGCTGATGGGTAGTTTCTTGGACCACCGTCGAGTATTGGGTAATCTCTTACTATTTTATTCGCCGTAAAATCATACATAACCGCTTTATTGTTGGCGAAAATGAAGAGATGTCCATTAGGTAGCAAATGAACATAAGGATAAAGATTATCATGTTGTCTATCTTCAGCTTGAGTTAAGAAAGGGAATTCAACCGCTCCGGTTTCTCTCGGTGGAAAATACTCGACACTACTAGCAGCACGGCCGCCGACAATTATGATTTCTCCGGTGGGTAGTATCTGATTAGTGGAATACCATCTTCCTTCTGAAAGCTGAACATTTTGAAGTTCTTCCCAATCACAAACAGAGCTAGAAGATTCACACGGGGTGAATTTCCTGAATTTCCGGAACCCATCAAGATCACCGCCGGTATGAAGAAGCGTACCGTCGGGGAGAAATTGACCAGAAGAACACCAAGTGTCGGTGAGGATCATAAGAGGTCGAACTGAATTTGTTTCCAAATCAAGAAGAACAGAGTGAGCATAACAGTCTTTTTTCAAAATGGGGTCATTGGGATCGTTACGGCAATGGTGGGGAGGGAGTCTTTTCCGGGAAGGACCGATGTCGGTGCGGTCGAGGAGTACAACGGTGTTGTAATGGGTGACGGCGGTGTGCATGGAAGCAATTCCGGCGTCAGGGACAAGGAGTTCCCACGTGCCGGGGAGGTCGGCACGTGAGGGAACGGTGAGGAAATGGATAAGGAAGATGAAGAAGAAGAGGAATAGAAAGTTCGAAGTCGCCATTAGACTGAGTTGAGTTGAAGTTGAAAGAGTGTTGGTGTCAATGTCTAAATATACCAAAAAACAGAGTATGAGGATTTTATGAGTTAATGACTTGCTAAAAAACAGAGCATATGTCATAAAGTATATATTACTTTATTTAGATGTTTGGATTATGTCATTAAAGAACTTAAATATATTAGGTAAGAGATTAATTACTATCCACCCATGTTGGACAAGAAAATTATATGGGAAATACTTCTTAATATATTCATATATTGTTAATATTTAAATAAAAATATTAGAAGAATATTATATGGTTACTTGAATTCTAAATTAATTATACAAGTTTGTTTAGGATTTTTACTTTGACTTACCAAAAATTTTAAAAAAAATTCTTTCAAGCTTTGTTCGTCATTAAGTAACTTTTTTCTCATAAAAAAACTATTCATAACTTATGCGAATCATAAGCTGGCATTTAATTGAGATAGATCAAATTCGAATGGCTAAAACAAAATAAATTTTGTTAGCTCGTACATTCAAGCTTGTCAACCTGTTAATTAGATCGCAGATCATATAAGATAAAAGCCCAATATTAGCTAAATCAAGAAATTGAGATATATTTTGGTCTCAAACAAATCTAAAATTTAATTCAATTTCAAAAACTAGTTCAGGAATTACTTGACATCAAGTCCCTCATCCCACCATTGATTGTGACTCAACAATATCGTTACTTTTAATGTCTATAGAAAAGGAGGCACTTTATTAAGAGCTAATATAATATGTGTAATTGATATTCTCTTAACATTCTTTGGCATCGGCATCTAATCATGACAATATGTATTGAGTTCACAGAGGTGTGACAAATAAAGCAGAAAGTTAAGATTTTTGCTTTGATGTTCAATATGTCACATATAGGGGTGGAGAGAAAGGGGAATTTTGCTTTATGGCTATTGTAAGAACACTACATAGGAAAGCATGGAATGTAGCATGTGGTTATGTAATGCAATGTTTGGCCAAAAAGAAAGGATATGTAGTAAAAGGAATGGACTTTATTTAATGGAGTAAAGATATCAAACATTAGTTGGGGTGACGGATGATACCGATCCATTCATAATTAAAGATCTCGGGTTTGAGTCTTGACAAATGGAACAAATCCATGTGGGAGCATCATATCCAAATATAGACCATGCAGTGAGCGATTCAAATTTTGTTGGATGTCTAATGCGGGCTCTGGACACTGAATAGAAAAAAAAGAAAGAAGATGTACTGAATGTATCTTAATGCTTTTATTGTGTATTGGCTTCCATGTGAAGAAAATGATACCTTTCCTTTTTAACCATTTCTTACTTTAGCTTTCATGACTTTTAATTGCTAAAGTTCTACTTTCTTTTGATATTAGATATTTCTATTTGTTAATATCTCATGTCCCATTTGCAGCCAATGCTAATCCCATCATGGCAATTAGCTAGAGTTATCACCTGCCCTACTTAGCACATTCTTGAAAGTAGAATAGGACCACAAATTTGAGTTTATACAGATCAACTAACAATTTTATCCAATTGAATGTTTGTTAACTTGGATTTTATAGAAAATGTGTTTTCATCTTTAAATAGAACATAGTGAAAGATTTTTCAAACATGTTAATTGGTTACAATCCAACTCTACAAGGGTTAATATCACCATATCTTACTTGAAAATTAGTTGAGTCCAAATCAATTGGTAGTTCCATTCAATGGTAATTGTTGGGTAACGTCAACCTGTTGCGTATGACAAGGCTCACGAGTAGCCTGAGTCAGAGTTATGATCGAACATGACGCTTGTTTAGTGAACTTAGTTAAGAAATAAAGTCATGCCCTTGCTATCAACTACTCAGATAAGACATTTCGTTCTTATTACGTGCTCCTTGGGTACTAATTTTTGCACCTCCATCAAACGTTGTAAAGTTAATTAGTAATTACTTTGGCATATGATTAGTGAAAGAGAAACTTCCATCGCCACGATGATTTCTCCTAATTTAGCTACAGATTAGCTCAAAGATCTTTTTTTTCTTCTTCAAATAATCTACATTATTATTTTCAGTTGGGACTTGGGACAATAGCTCATGGAAGAGAAATAATAATTACAAGTTGCAAATTATACACAGCAAAATTCTTACATAATATCTTGAAATGATAAAGCGAGCATTTGTTTCCACCAACACAACAATATGATAAGTGAACACATACACCACAGCTAAGCAAAACCAAAAACAAGCATTACAAGTAAGTTATGTGGCGTTTGACTACGTTTTATTGTGAAATTTGAAAAAAATAATTTTTATTTTCAGAAGTGAAAATATATCCTCATTTGTTTGAGCAACTTTTAAACATACGTCCTCATTAGTTTGAGCAACTTTTAAACATATGTCCTCATTAGTTTTAGCAACTTATATGGGACGGAAAAAAAAACATACGAAATGAAAATGAAAGAAATTAGAATCTGTCAAACGAATTACCACCTAAGATTCTAGAACATAGTATATATAAAATTTGATGGTAGGATTTAATACCAAGCACCAGTGGTCTAGTGGTAGAATAGTACCCTGCCACGGTACAGACCCGGGTTCGATTCCCGGCTGGTGCATTTTTCATTTTTTACAGAATTTTTTTTGCGTCTTTAATTGCTTTCCTAGTTTTGATCATTATAATATATGATTAAGCATATTTAGCTTCAATAATCTTAAGTGACATAAACTTTTAATCATTTATATATGAGGTTTTTTTAAAAAAGTAATCTAAATATAAAATGCTCTAAATGTAACATTCTTTAGTTTTTTACATAACTTTTTTTGCGTTTTCAATTGCTTTCCTAATTTTGATCATTATAATATATGATTAAGCATATTTAGCTTCGATAATCTTAAGTGAAATAAAATTTTAATCATTAAAATGTTTTTTTAAAAAAGTAATCTAAATATAAAATGCTCTAAATGTAACATTCTTTAGTTTTTTACATAACTTTTTTGGCGTTTTCAATTGCTTTCCTAATTTTGATCATTATAATAGATGATTAAGCATATTTAGCTTCGATAATCTTAAGTGAAATAAACTTTTAATCATTAAAATGTTTAGTTACCATATATTACGTTAAATTTGTATTGTTATTTTATACTTGAAGGTAATTTTTTTTAAAAAAAGTAATCTAAATATAAAATGCTCTAAATGTAACATTAGGTGTAGATATAATATTATATGATATTGAAAACTTTGGTTTGATAGTTTTGATTATGATGTTTTGCGATTCGGTATATAAATAATCATAATTCGTTCAACGTCAACTTATATATACTACTCATATAATAAGAATTATGACTTCGAATTTTCGATAAAAAGAACGTCTCAATTATATCAAACTAACACTTTACACGTGTAGAAATATTATAAGTAAAGTAGAAACAATTTTCTTCTCTAATCAACTATATTTCAATTAAAATAGAGTAGTCAAATTTCAAAGTTTTAACAACTTTAGTCCAAATAGATACAACACAAAATAACATTATATGAAATGTGATACGTAAACTATTTTATAGAGTAATATAATAAATATAAATTGTGTATATAATAACGACATTGATATTAAAGACTAAAGAGTATCATAATATGGAAAATTATGATTTGAATATATGATAATTTGGTACTCTCTATCAAAGTAAGTATAATTAGTATATGCACACCCCTAAAAATGGACAAAAGCCACTTCTTCATTACTTGAAGGTTAAATATGTGCATTGAACCATCATTAAGGACTAAAATTTATAATTATTAATAATTAAGGTATCAAAAGTGCCACCAAATAAAATCCAATTCTTCAAATACCCCCATTTTGTTCCCTTAAAACACTAGCTTCTTCCTGCTAAAGCTTCCATAAATCCTAATTGCAGCTCTCTCCCTTATTCTCAACTCTCTGCCTCCATGGTATACTCTCTCTCTCTATATTACTACATAAGAAGAGTGAATAAAATTCACTCTTCTTTCGACACGTGGCACCAAATAAAAGGAGCCATATATGTATATAATATAATATTATATAATATAAGTAGTAGATAAGTGTGAAAGTGAGGGTATTTTTGGTATTTAAAAATACCTTCACATTCACACTTATCTACTAATAAAAATATATATAAGTAGTAGATTTAAATATATTTCAAAATAATATAAGTAATACTATACTTAGTATGCTTAAAAATAGTAAAAACTACATAAAAAATACTACAAATCATATTACAATAATTAACAATTATTTGACACTTTCAATTCTATCAATGCCATATAAATTAGGATAAAAAAGGTAACATTTATATTCAAAAATAATATAAGTAACACTATACATTACAATAATTAATAGCTTAAATATTTAAAAGTTATATAAAATATTTAATTGACTCTCTAAATTCTATTGGTACCACATAAAATGGATTATATGATAAACATATATTGTTTGAAATTGACGAAAAAGAAACTATAAATTACAATAATTAACAAAAAAAATGTCGGCTCCAAAAAATCTATCAATTAAGAACATATATTGTTTCAAATTGACGAAAAAGAAACTATAAATTACAATAATTAACAAAAAAATTCTCTCGACTCCAACAAATCTATCAATTAATGCCACATAAATTGGGACATGGAAAATAACATATATTCTTTAAAAATTAAGTTCAAAATGTACTATAAAATACAATAATTAACAACTTAATATAGTAAAGAGACATATAAAAAATGGTTAATATTTGAAATTTTGCATGTGCCACGTAAATTAGAACAA
>NW_026025288.1:165361-183421 GCF_019186545.1 Solanum stenotomum
TTCATTTCTACCCTCAATCTTATCGCTACATTTATTTGCTATTTGAAACTGAAATTAAAAAGACAAATGGCAAATAAGTTTTTATATTAGCTCACTTATGAGCAAAATATATTATAACAATCTTTACTAATTTTATAACAATACATAAACTATACTCTCTCCGTCCCATATTAGATGGCACTTCCAACTTTACACGGTGATTAAGAAATCATTAATACATTGGAAGACTTCACCATTTTGCCCTTTGTTTATATCAATGCACATTGAAATGAGTTACAAAAAATGCACATACAATATAGGAATGGTCATATTAATTGTAGGGATAAAATGGAAAAGAATTAATTAATTCTATCCTAATTTAATAAGTGCTCAAATAATATGAAAATTTTTTTTTAGTAAGATTCTCATCTAATATGGGACGGAGAGAGTAACAATATAACTTTATTAATGTTGGGCCCGGGCAGCGCCCGGGCTTTCTTTACTAGTATATGTATACATGTGTTGTAGATCTTCATTTTGCTTGCAAATGTTGACGTAGTATCAAGTTTGGCCACTTTAATATCTGAAACATGTTAAAACTATAAATTTAGCCTGTACCATTGACTTGAGTGATTAGTTTGATTCAAATTATTTATCATTAATTGCATATCTCAGAATATAAGTTGCTGATTCCGAATTGATTTTATCATCTGTATGCCTAGATGGTTATTCTTAAGTGATTACTACTATATTGTAGTTAGAAAATTTGTGTGTCCAACTAACATGATGCCTAGTTCCGGTTGCAAAAATGGTAACAGTTAGGACAGTTATCAGTTTAGCTGCTTCCTATGGCTGGGACCTATGTCAAATGGATGTGAGTAATGCTTTTCTACAAGGTGATCTGCATGAGGATGTTTATATGAACTTACCTCTTGGTTTTCACAAAAAAGGGAACAATCAAGTATGCAAGTTACAAAAGTCTCTATATGGTTTGAAACAAGCCTCTCGACAATGGAACATTAAATTCACTGATGCTTTATTAGAAGCTGGTTATAGTCAAAGTACTCATGACTATTCTATGTTCACCAGGAAGCATGGGGTGATATTGTAGTGCTTCTGGTGTATGTTGATGACTTGTTGATCACTGGCTCAAGCTCCAAGATGATTGCTGAAGCTAAGTCTACATTACACCAGCATTTCAAGATGAAAGATTTGAGGAAGTTAAGATATTTTTTGGGCATAGAAGTGATGCAATCCAGAGGTGGAATCCTGTTAAACCAAAGGAAATATGCGTTGCAACTCATTGCTGACACAGGTCTTAGTGGTGCAAAACCATTCAATACTCCTGTTGAATTCTATCACAAGTTCACTAGCTTGACTTATGATCAACACACAGGAAACAATTCTGATCCTGAGTTGGTTGATGTTACAGCATATCAAAAGTTAATTGGGAAGTTGATCTACTTGACAATAACAAGGCCGGACATAGCATTTGGAGTCCAAACTTTAAGCCAATTCATGCAACATCCAAAAGTGTCACATTGGGATGCAGCCCTTAGAATTGTGAGATACATCAAAAAGTCTCCGGGCCTTGGTATTTTTCTGAAGAAGGGTGAGATTACAAACTTGACAGGGTATTGTGACTCAGATTGGGCCTCTTGTCCCAACACCAGGAGATCCGTCACTGGTTATGTGATAAAGTTAGGAGAGTCTTTGATTTCTTGGAAGTCCAAAAAGCAACAAATTGTGAGTAGGAGCTCTGCTGAAGCAGAGTATCGAAGCATGGCAGCAGTAGTCTCAGAATTGGTTTGGCTATATCAGTTCCTATTAAATTCTTTTCAGATAGTAAGTCGGCTATTCAAATTGCAAGAAATCCCATATTTCATGAGAGGACGAAACATATTGAAATCGACTGTCACTTCATTAGGGACAAGGTGAAGGCTGGATTCATAGATCCTCAATTTGTCTGTTCCAACATGCAGTTAGCTGATATACTGACAAAGGGGATTGGGACAGGACAACATGAGTTCTTATTGTCCAAGCTTGGTGCATTAGATGTGTTTCAACCACCAGCTTGAGGGGGAGTACTGAGATTCAAAGAAGAAGCAGCAAAAAGGAAGCAAAAGGAACTACTTACTGTTAGTTAAATAAATCAGCTGATGCTTGAAGTTGCTAGTGGTAGTTAGAGGTTTGTTATAAAGTTTGTTATGCAAGAGCACGTGTTACACATGTGTTAGTTACAGATGAGTCGGTGCACTTTATATATAAAAGAGTGCATTTGTAATGTAGAAGATAACACAAAAAAACAGATCATTCTGATTTCATTGAAAAGAAATGTAAGGTTTTTTGTCTCTAGTTCTGCATCTGGTATTTTGAAGAATATAGCTTAGATTCTACAATTTAACAAATAGATAATAGGAAAAGTACATGTGATTACTTGATTAATGACGGATATGTGTGCTGTTAACTATTCCACTTTCCTTTGTGCAAATTTGCTTAGCATAACTAGTTTCAATTACTCATCGATCTTTGTTTTAAAGAATTGATTTCTCTTTCCATATCATGTGTTACGTTTCAAATTAAATTTTTTTTCCTTAACTAAAGTTTAATGCAATATATATTTTCTGTAAAGTTAATAGACAATAAAATATGTTCATTCCTTTTATTTTATGAAAAGATATATATGTTGAGCAGTGGCTTGGGAAATAAGACAACACTTGATGGGAATTGGGGAGTAGTAATATATACAGTAATTATTACCTGAACAAAACTTTAATCCATCCCGGGAATAGCTCTTTGTAGGTGCTTGATATAATTATTGGGCGTAGGATTATGAGTTGGAGATCATCCATGATGTGTTCCGTTGTGAATGAGTATGTCTTTGGCCATCCATATATGTAGAAGTTGCAATAAAATAAGTAGACACATTCACTGGAAAAAGCAGCCATAGTTTATTGTCTACGAAACAGAATTTCTATTTCGTAATATAGTTTTGATACTTGAAAAAATTCTTCCTGAATAATGTAGAGATGTACGTACCTTTTTTGAACTATGTTTGATACATTTCTCTGTATGCTAGCTATCTGTCAAAGATGTAACTCCATTTGCTTGTTCGATAACATATACTTAATTATTCTTGAAGTTATTAGTCATCTAAGATTTGTGTAAAACTTTAATGTTAGAGCCTGGGCTTATAACTTATGGATTATGTTCCGAGTATATTACATTTAAAGGTTAACATTTATAACATCCATTGACCTATTAGTTACTATTTAAGATGGTATGGACAATTATCTGCTCTTTAATTAGTGTATTGGAAAATTGTTTCTCTCTAAACATGAATGGTTCAACTAGATTGTTATAGGGTTGCTTAATATTCAAAAAAACATTGTCCTTGTTGATTGTTTTTTTTACCTAAAGATCTTGGTCTAGTGATGGATCCCATAATATGTTCGCGTTCTGGAGAACAATGTTTCGAGGTCAAATCCTCCTATATATATGTACTAAGTATAGATAAAAGCTGCAACGCACAGAAGATCAAAATGAAATGTCTTAGCCTTTTATTTTTTTGGTGTAAAAGAAGATGGTGGGGAGGTAGTAACTCTAGTTGATTTTATAGGCAAATTGTAAAACTTTTTAGTTTTTGTGTAGAATGATCTTTTGTGAATATTTACTTTCTCAAAAAAAAAAAAAGTACTAGATAAAGTTAGATATATATTATATGACGAGAGGGAGTTGCTCGGATGGTAAGCACCTCTCACTTCCAACCTGAAGGTTGCGAGTTCGAGTCACCAAGGGAACAAAATGGGTGGGAGCTCCTAGGGAGGGATGATAAAATAAAAATAAAAAAAAATAAAAAAATATATATATTATATAATTCATTTTCTCAACTCGTCAGAAGGCATACCATCTAAACTATAGACCTGTTAATGTCATCATGCTTGTGGAATTTGAGCACAACTATCTAATGAACAATTATGTAAGTTCATTTGTTTGTGTTTTAGATTTTACCACAAAGATGACGTGCAATGTTCTTGAAATATGACATCTAGCTTATGATAACTTGAATGTGCCTAAATAGGGACAGGGTTCTTAAACAATGGTGTATATTAAAGCAAAGTTTCAAGGCACTTAATATTTTGTTTTTCGGGTCATGTGTATATTTGTACAATGATATATTGTAATTAACTTATTAATAATTGAAGTATTTATAAAATTCAGCTTTAAAAATGCATTCAGTGTGTTGAATAAACCGAATGCTCGTAATATTGGTTGTTAAGTTGTTGAGATAAATATTATTATTATTATCCAATTGTAATTAGACTAGCTGGCAGATTAGTTATGTGATTAGTTAGTTTAGTCTTTCTGTTAGTTAGTTAGTTAGTTAGGCCTTGGGTATTGTGCATCAAGTAGTTTGTTAGCTAAGCTTCTAGATCTTTCTTACATTGTTGTATATATATCGTGTAATCAACATGAAGTAATTCAGTTTTTTATTTTCCCAATTCACACAGTCTGCTCCTCTTTCTCTCATCTCGAATCTCAGTTTTCCTTGTTCATCAATGGAGGAATGATCTTCTCCAGCTCTGTTTGTTTCAATATGGTATCAGAGCCATAAGGCTTTCTTCATCTTCCGCGATCGTTTCTTTTCTCTCTTTTCAAATTCATCTGTATTTTTTTCGTTTCTCTTTAGTAGCTCAATCTCAGACATATTATGGAGTCGACTGGTACTCAGGAAGGGACTTCCACTGGCAATCAGTTACCAGCTCATGCTGTCCAAGATCTGACCAGTACATTTTAAGTTCATCCTTCTGAAAGTGCAGGATCCTCAATTGTTCCAGTCCTTTTTGATAGATCTGGATATTGTTCATGGAGGAGGGTTGTTCTTCGAGGATTATCTGTGAAGAACAAAACTGGTTTCATAAACGGCAAAATACAGAAACCAAGTGTAGATTCACCCAATTTTGCTCAATGGGAAAGATGTGATGATATGGTGACTTCCTGGATCTTAAATTCTCTGTCCAAAGACCTCAGAGATAGCCTGCAGTACATTGATAATGCCAGGGAACTTTAGGATGAATTGGAAGATAGGTATGATCAAACCAATGGGGCAAAACTGTATCAGCTTCAACGAGAAATCAATGATCTCAGTCAGGGCAATTTAGATATCACTGGATATTACACCAAGATCAGGAAACTGTGGGAAGAACTCAACACTTTGGACACTAATTCACAATGCTCATGCCTATGTATATGTGGTGGAAAATCGAAAATGCATAAGGCAGAACTCGGCAGAAGACTCATTCAGTTCCTAATGGGTCTAAATGAAGTGTATACCATTGTGAGGGGTAGCATTTTGATGATGAATCCTTTACCTACTATGGCTCAAACATTTTCTATTCTTGTCCAGGAAGAAAAACAAAGGGAAGTCAAACCTCACAGCAAATTCAACCTAGACTCAGCTTCTTTTCATGTAAATGGAGCTACCAGTTCTAGTTTTAGGACTAACTATACTCCCTATAGGAACACTGTGAGCACCAGCAGGCCTCCAAACAAGTCTAATTTGTTTTGTGACTATTGTAAAAAGACTAGTCACATCAAAGACAAGTGTTACAAGCTCCATGGTTTCCCTCCGGATTTCAAGTTCACAAAGGGCAAGAATGTAGGCACAACAACCATTGCTAATGGTTTCTCAGAGGAACTAATGGGAGATAGTTGTGNCAGCTTCTTTTCATGTAAATGGAGCTACTAGTTCTAGTTTTAGGACTAACTATACTCCCTATAGGAACACTGTGAGCACCAGCAGGCCTCCAAACAAGTCTAATTTGTTCTGTGACTATTGTAAAAAGACTAGTCACATCAAAGACAAGTGTTACAAGCTTCATGGTTTCCCTCCGGATTTCAAGTTCACAAAGGACAAGAATGCAGGCACAACAACCATTGCTAATGGTTTCTCAGAGGAACTAATGGGAGATAGTTGTGAGAAGACACTTGAGACAGGCAAAGGCAAAGGGAAAATACATGAACAGTCAGGCCAAATTCTAACTAATCAGCAATTCAATCAACTAGTAAACTTGTTGGAGCATATGCAAATCCAAGCAGGAAACAACACCAGTAACCCTGCACATGAGAATCCAAATGGTGGAGATGTTAACTTTGCAGGTATCCTAGCTTGTTATTCTTCAATTTCTGATATTGGTAATTTGTTGTGTAAATGCCTGAAACTTAATGTTGACTCTTGGATCATAGACTCAGGAGCCACACACCATATGACCTTCACCAAGTCACTCTTTAACAACCTCAGACCCATACCATATCCTTTCCTAATTACCCTTCCCAATGGCTATAAAGTGAAAGTGACAGAAATTGGTAATGTGTGTTTGAATCCTTCACTGACTTTGTATAATGTGTTGTTTGTACCCAGTTTTAAGTTCAACTTAATCTCAGTGCACTGTTTGGCTTCCCACATAAAAGGAATGGTCAGTTTCAATAACTCTTCTTGTTTGATGCAGGGCCCTTCACTGAAGAGCCCTCTGGAGATTGGTAGGGCACAAAATGGCCTATATTACTTGTGTTCAAGATGTCACACTTCCAGTTCTGTCAATGTTCCTACTGGATCAGTTTCCACTGTTACATCTAGTTCATCTAAACCTTGTTTTCTTACTTCATGTGTTACTTCTTCTTCTAAGTGTAATCCATGCAATCTTTCACATGTCATTTCTACTGTAAACTCTTGTAATGCCACATCTGTAAAATCCACATGTTTGAGTAGTAATACTATGCTTCCTAGTTGTGTTCATACTGCTAATGCTCCTAGTTTGAATACTTCTGTCATGTCTCATAGAAATGGTGTTGATCACTTGTGGCACAATAGGCTAGGACATATCCCTTTTGTAAAAATGAAGGGTATTTCCAGTATTCCCATTGCTTTCTCACCTAAGCAACCTTTCACATGTACTATATGCCCAATGGCTAGACAAGCTAGACTCCCTTTTCCAACAAAATCCACTGTTTCCAGCACTAATCCTTTTGATCTTCTTCATATGTACCTTTGGGGACCTTATCAACAATTACAAGTACTTCTTAACCATAGTTGATGACTTTAGTAGATCAACATGGACTCACCTTCTCAGCTGCAAAAGCAACACCCTTCAAACAATAAAGTCTTTTATATCTCTTGTAGAAAACCAGTTCAAGACCACTGTCAAATCAATAAGAATAGACAATGGTTCAGAATTTACCAACAATGAAACCAACACATATCTCCAAGCCAAAGGAATAATACATCAAAGAACTTGTCCTTACACACCAGAACAAAATGGTGTGGTGGAAAGAAAACACAAGCATCTCCTAGAAGTTGTTAGGGCACTCTTACACCAGTCCAAAGTTCCCACTACATACTGGGGAGAATGTATTTTGACAGCCACTTACTTGATTAATAGACTTCCCAATTCAGTGTTGAACAACAAGACACCTTTTGAAATATTGCATCACCTATCTCCCACCTATTCTCACCTTAGGTCTTTTGGATGACTGTGTTTTCCTACACTGAAGACTTATAAAGATAAATTTGATCCAAGATCCACACCCCACATATTTGTGGGTTATCCTTGCAACACAAAAGGGTATAAAGTTCTAGACCTGTGCACCAAGAAGATACATGTTTCCAGAGATGTGACATTCCAAGAAAATATTTTTCCTTTTGCTCTGTCTGAATCTAATCCTAGTTTTAGCACTGTATTAAGAACCTTGCATACTGATCCAAACATGTTAAAATCTACTGATAACATTTTTAACAAAGTACCTGTGTTGGATGATGATATTACCTTTACTGTCACTACCAATAATCTACCTGAGTATTCACCTACACATACACCTTTAGCAGCATTAGACACTGACCACTCATTGGCTCCTGCTTCACTACCAACACATAACCAAATTCCAAACAATTGTTCCCCATCAGACACCATCACTCAACCTCCAGTCCAACCTGTAAACCTTAGGAGATCCAGTAGACCACACAACATTCCTACTTACCTGAAAAAATACACTTACACATTACCTTCCTTACAACATCAATCACCAAACCCATCTTCTAATCTTGTCTTTCCTTCATCCCATTTGTCCCTCACAAGTTTCAATCAAGATAATCAACATTTAGTTAAAGGTTTACTTCATGACACTGAACCATGTTCATGTGAGGAGGCATCACTTGATCCTGCTTGGCAAGCAGCAATGACATCAGAATTTGAAGCATTGTATGCTAATAATACTTGGGATCTTGTTAAACTACCCATAGGGAAGAAGGCAATTAGATGCGGATGGGTTTACAAGATCAAACATAAGGCTGATGGTACAGTAGAAAGGCTGAAAGCTAGACTTGTTGTGAAAGGTTATACTCAATAGGCTGGCATTGACTATAATGAAACTTTCTCTCCAGTAGTTAAGAGGACTACAATCAGAATTTTAATCAGCATGGCTGTTAAAAAAGGATGGAATTTATACCAGCTAGATGTGAACAATGCTTTCCTTTATGGAGACTTATATGAAGAAGTATACACGGACACACCTTCAGGCCTCATGATAGATGACACATGGTTGGTTTGCAGACTTAAGAAATCCTTGTATGGACTGAAACAGGCAAACAAACAATGGTATGACAAGCTGGCCCAAGTCTTGTGTTCAAGGGGCTATTCTCATTCAGAAAGTGATTACTCTCTATTCTACAAAAAGATTGGGAGTTCTTTGGTTTTTGTTGTTGTTTATGTTGATGATATTGTCTTGACAGGTACTGATGTTGAAGAAATCACTTCTCTAAAAGGTTACCTTCATGATAAATTCAAGATCAAAGACTTAGGAAGACTTCAATACTTTCTTGGTTTGGAAATATCATATAAGGATTGTGGAGTCTTAATTTCTCAAAGAAAGTTCACCTTAGATTTGCTGAAAGAATTTGAATGTTCGAGCTACACACCAGTGACATCACTTCTTGAATCTACAGTCAAGCTCAAGTTGTTGAAGGATCCTACACACTACAGAAAGTTGGTAGGCAAACTGAATTTTTTGACTAACACAAGAATGGACATAACATTCAGTGTCCAACGTCTTAGTCAATTCCTTCAGAATCCCAGAGAACCACACCTCAAGGCTGCATACCATGTTCTAAGATACCTAAAAAATGATCCTTGTTTGGGTATATATTTATCCAACAACACAGACTGCTCAATAACTGCATATTGTGATTCAGATTGGGCTGCATGACCTGATACAAGAAAGTCAGTAAGTGGTTATGTAGTGTTGATGGGAGATAGTCCTATTAGCTGGAAGTCCAAGAAGCAAACAACCATATCTCTGTCCTCAGCAGAGGCAGAATACAGAGCAATTAGAAAGGTGGTAGGAGAAATAGTATGGCTAGAAAGGTTGTTGACAGAGCTGAACATGACATGTACCTTGCCCATATCTGTGTTTTGTGATAGTCAGGCTGCCATCTACATAGCCAGGAACCCTGTGTTCCATGAGAGAACAAAGCACATAGAAATAGATTGCCACTTTGTTAGAGATAAACTGCAAAGAGGTCTCATTGAACTTCATCACATTCCAACTGGAGATCGGCTAGTAGATGTCCTGACTAAGGCCTTGCCAAATATTAAGCATTCCCATATTTTGCACAAGTTGTTTGTGAGCTTCCCACCTCCAACTTGAGGGGGGTGTTGAGATAAATATTATTATTATTATCCAATTGTAATTAGACTAGCTGGCAGATTAGTTATGTGATTAGTTAGTTAGTCTTTCTGTTAGTTAGTTAGTTAGGCCTTGGGTATTGTGCATCAAGTAGTTAGTTAGCTAAGCTTCTAGATCTTTCTTACATTGTTGTATACATATATCGTGTAATCAACATGAAGTAATTTAGTTTTCATTTTCCCAATTCACACAGTTTGCTCCTCTTTCTCTCATCTCGAATCTGAGTTTTCCATGTTCATCAATAGAGGAATGATCTTCTCCAGCTTTGTTTGTTTCAATAGATGGAAATAAATATTTATATGAATTTAGAGAAATACGTTTTCACAGGAAAATCTATAATAATTTTAGTCATTGTAATTGTTGAATATTTAAGTTTTAGTGGTGACAGAATCTTTTTACAAATACTTTAGTGGCGCTGTACATATGCAGCCACTGATGCTTTAATTTATTTTGTGGCGACCTAAGTCGCTACTAAATGTTACCCTATAGTAGCGACAGAGGGTTGCCACTAATAAGTTATATAGTGTTTTGTGGCGACATAAGTCGTCACTAAATATTTTTATCAGCAGCGACCTCACCAATTTCAATCCTGGGAAACTTCTATTTTATGGCATATTTAACTAGTCTTAGTAGTGATAGAGGTTGTCACAAAAGGTGTCCTTTTGTAGCGACACCAAAATGTCATTACAAAAAATATTTAGTTTATTGTCGCCACAAAAACCTTTTAGCGGCGACTTGATAGCCTTTTGTAGCGACATCTGATTTTTTGTAGTGCTTGTTGATCATTTGACGAATTACTCTAGGTAGTTTCTTAAAGATGCTTAAAGCCTGAACTTTTGATTGTCATATAGTCAAGCTCACTAATTTTTTTATAAGGATTAAGTTGTGGGATTTTATATATTTGAAAGTAGATAGTCTCCCTGCTAGAAGAGAAAGGGAGTTACAATTTTGAAATCTTTGGAAGACATTGTTTTCATGGTCAGTCATTCTGTGGCGATATGCGATAGATACCTCTGATATTTATCTTAAATCAGTGTTGGAATGTTGGAATTTCTTCACCTTTTTTGAGTTATCTTTCTGTTCCTGAATTCCCGTGTCAGATAATCAAATATTTGGAANCATTCTGTGGCGATATGCGATAGATACCTTTGATATTTATCTTAAATCAGTGGTGGAATGTTGGAATTTCTTCACCTTTTTTGAGTTATCTTTCTGTTCCTGAATTCTGTCAGATAATCAAATATTTGGAAAGCATACATAACAACAACTTTTTAACATTCCAACATTGTTTGCGTATGTATGGTTTGAATTTGCAAATTATGTTGCCTCCCCTTCTATCATCCATTTTTAACATTTTCAAGAAACAGATACTATACAGATAGAGATCATAAAGGAAACAATTTCAGTCTCAGTTAGAATTGATGTCTATCTATTGGTGAAGAGTTTATATTTGTTCATCGCCAATACTTCTAAAATCATGATATATTCTAGGCCAATCTTCTGATAAACTTTATCTAGATCACATTTTTTTCTTGAGGTAATTGTCAAATTTATATAAAACAAATGAATAATTTACAACTGTTTTCTAAAGTGGATTCAATGTTGAGGCTTTGACTGAAAAAAACAGTTTATCTTTTTTTTTGTTTGCTTCCTCTCATGAGTATGTTAAGACAAGAGTCTATTATGTTTGAGAAGTTGAAATCAAGTTTACATTACAGTTTAGCCTCAGTTTTCATGTATCATGTGTACTATTATTTCTACTTTTAGTGTGTAGCTTTTGAAAAAAGTTATCGCGTTGAGACAGCTAGCAGTGCCTTGCCCTATTTGGTTGAAAATTTGCTCATTGATGGTGTCTATATTCGCGTTTACATGCTTCAAACTTTATGAAGTTTTACTACTTAAACTGGGAAATTAGTGTGTTTTGTTTCAAGACAATTTAAGGATTTTCTCTATCTTTAAATCTCACACTTACAATGAGTTGACAGACCATTTTTAAACTGGCTTCATTGAACATTTTGTTTCAGCATAGAAATAATCTACAAAGTTAGTCATTTGATCTGGTCCCCTAGGTTGAAGAATGGTCTATCTAAGATTATAATCACAAAATAAACTTAAGAGTTCTGTGTATCCTTAAATATTTGGTTGTTTGGCCGAATCTAAAGTTCCTTTTTTGTATGTTATGATAGAAAAAAAATAACGTGAGAACAAAAAATATAGAGTAAAACAGAGACAATACATGAGAAAAGAATAACTTGGCTTCTCAACCGACTTACACTGCTGCAGGAGTTTTTTTATAATGCAAAAATACAGCAACGACTAAAGCCAAAAAAATACTTCACCAAAAAATTTTCTCCTAAAAACTAGATAACAGTCCACGTTTTAAAGTACTTCCTAAAGACTAGGACAAACATAATAGTAGGCATCTTATTTACTAGCGTGACTTATTAAAAACTAACACCCACCCTTAAACTGAAAGCTTTCAAGCTTTAGTTTAGAGTCAGCTTCTTGAACTCTTCCATAGTGCCGATACCCATCAACCTTCTGAGATTTTGAAAAAGCAGAAACTTGAGAGGTTTAGTGAAAAATATCCGCCAGATGGTCTTCACTTCAGCAATATTTCAACTTTATCGTTCCTTCATCGTTGAGATCTCGCAGGAAATAATACTTCACATCAATGTGTTTGCTTCTTCCATGTAACACTGGATTTTTAGAAAGCTTGATAGCAGAGTTGTTATCACAGAAAATTGTAGTTGCTCTTTCTTGTTTAAACTGCAGCTCTTCAAGAATTCTTCTCAACCAAACAGCTTGACAAGCACAAGCTGTAGCAACAATAAATTCAGCCTCAGTATTTGATAAAGCGACAATCTTTTGCTTTCAGGAAGACCATGAAACAGCCCCTGTGCCCAGCATAAAAACATAACCTGATGTGCTCTTCCTGTCGTCCTGATCTCCTGCATAGTCACTATCAGCAAAACCAAGCAAACTTGATTTCTCACTCTGTTTACAGAACAAACCAAAATCCTTAGTTCCTTGTAAGTAGCGAAGGATTCTCTTGGCAGCTAGCAGGTGAATTTCGGCGGGGCTCTCCATATATCTACTTATAAGACTTACAGCATATATGATATCGGGCCTTGTGGCAATAAGATACATCAAACTACCTACAATTTGCCTAAACAGTGTGTTGTCTACAACATCTCCTCTTCCAACTTTGTTTAGCTTCAGGCCGAACTCAACGGGAGTATTGACTAGATTGCAATTTTTCATCTTGAATCGGTCTAAAATTTCCCGTACATATTTCTTTTGAGAAACAAATATACGATCATCAGATTGCACTACTTCTAAACCAAGAAAATAATGCATCTTACCTAGATCAGACATCTCAAATTCATCCATCATGGACTTTTTAAAATGAGAAAACATGGCATTATCATCCCGGTAAATATAAGATCATCAACATATAAACACACAATGAGCATTTTTTCTGGTTCTTCAAATTTAACAAAAAGAGAGTGCTCATATGGACATTTCAGGAAACCAACCTTTTGAAAGTAAGTCTCGATGCGACTATACCAAGCTTGCGGAGCTTGTTTTAGTCCGTAAAGAGCCTTTTTCAACTTGTATACCTTATGCTCAGATCCAATTTTAATATAACCAGAAGATTGCTCAATAAACACCTCTTCCTCCAAGTATCCATGTAGGAAAGCCGATTTAACATCCAACTGAAAGATAGGCCACAAATTTTGTGCCGCCAATGCAATTACTATTCTGATGGTGTCATGCCTTGCAACTGGTGCAAAATCTTCTGTGTAGTCCACTCCATGCTCTTACTTGTATCATTTAGCCACCAATCGCGCCTTATACTTGTCAGTTTCACCATTTTCCTTGAGTTTCGTCTTATAGACCCACTTGACACCTATGATTTTGTGCCCCTTGGGAAGATCTGATAACTCCCAAGTGTCATTTCTTTCAATAGAATCCATCTCATCATTCATGGCTTTACGCCATTTCTCCTCTTTGACGGCATTCTCAAAAGTTGTAGGATCACAGTCTGCAAATAATGCAAAATGGGAAACATCTTCATTAACATCAATCCATGTTACCTTAAAATCCATCATCCACACGGGCCTTCTGCAAGCACGACGAAGAGGCTGATCAGCTGTATCAGTCTCTTCCAAAATTGATGCTGAACTTTCAGCAGCTACACGAGGAAAAGTTTCAGAAATATCGGGTACAACTAATGGTGAAGTTTCAGCAACTTCTTGAGTAGAAGTTTCAGAAATTTCGAGTACCGCAACTACTTCTTCGACTTCATTATTAATTAGGATTGGAGTAGACTGCTACATATTTCAATCCNTTGAGTTTCGTCTTACAGACCCACTTGACACCTATGATTTTGTGCCCATTGGGAAGATATGATAACTCCCAAGTGTCATTTCTTTCAATAGAATCCATCTCATCATTCATGGCTTTACGCCATTTCTCCTCTTTGACGGCATTCTCAAAAGTTGTAGGATCACAATTTGCAAATAATGCAAAATGGGAAACATCTTCATTAACATCAATCTATGTTACCTTAAAATCCATCATCCACACGGGCCTTTTGCAAGCACGATGAAGAGGCTGATCGGCTGTATCAGTCTCTTCCAAAATTGATGCTGAACTTTCAGCAGCTGCACGAGGAGAAGTTTCAGAAATATCGGGTACAACTAATGGTGAAGTTTCAGCAACTTCTTGAGTAGAAGTTTCAGAAATTTCGAGTACCGCAACTACTTCTTCGACTTCATTATTAATTAGAATTGGAGTAGACTGCTGCATATTTCAATCCCAAGTTCTTTCTTCATCAAAAACGACATCTCTGTTGGTCACAACCTTTTTTGTCAATGGATTGAACAACTTGGACGCCTTGGATGCCTCGCTAACTCCAAGAAAAACATATTTCTCTCCTCTATTATCAAGCTTCTTCCTTTTTACTTCTGGAACATTTGCATAAGCAATGGAACCAAAAACTTTGAAGTGGTCTACTGTTGGTTTGCTCCCGCTCCAAGCTTCCTCAGGTGTCATATCTCGATGAGCAAAAGTGGGACTTCTATTCAAGATGTGAATGCTCCAATTCACTGCTTCCGGCCAAAATTCCTTTGGAACTCTTCCTCGAGCCAGCAAGGTACGAACCATATTGAGAATGGTTTTATTCTTCCTCTCTGCCACACCGTTTTGCTACGATGTATATGCTGTTGTGAGTTATTTTCGAATGCCGCGAGTCTGACAAAATTCATCAAATACCTTAGAGCAATATTCTCCTCCGCAATCTATCCGAAGGTTCTTAATGGTCTTTCAAGTCTCATTCTCCACACGAGCTTTGAAGCTTTTAAATACATTAAAAGCCTCCGACTTTTCTGCAGAATATACACCCAAGTCTTCCTGGAATAATCATCAATAAAGGTAATAAAATACCTTTTACCACCATTCGAATTTGGGTTGATTGGGCCACAAATATCTGAATGCACCAGCTCCAAAACACTACTCGCTCTCCACGACTTCCCTTTTGGAAATTGAGAACGATGTTGTTTGCCAACAACACATTCTTCACAAACTTGAGAAGGAGTGATGATTTCTGGAAGACCTATCACCATATTTTTCTGTTGGAGAGTTCTTAATCCACCAAAACCCAAGTGACCATATCTAAAATGCCACAACCATGAAGGATTTCTCACTTCTGCCATATAGCAAGATTGAACATTTTCAATCTTCAAAGGAAACAACCTGTTTTGACTCATTTTCACAAAAGCAATAACTCTTTTGGAGGGATCAGAAATTTCACATGCATCATTTCTTAAGGTGATTACATACCCTTTTTCTAACAGTTGACCGGTACTTAACAGATTATTTTTCAAAGTTGGAACATTGAACACATTGGATATGATTTCCACACACCCATTTTTGGTTCTAAAATTGATATTACCCTTTCCCATCACATTCACAGTTGAAAGATCACCAAAACTAACTATCGACCGAAAATTTTCATTTAAAACAGTAAAAGAAAACTTACTTCCAGTCATGTGGTTACTGCAGCCAGTATCTACATACCAAATAAATTGTTTCTCGGGCTCGTTTCCAGCATGAACCGCCATCAACAAGGTTTCTCCTTCCTTATTCTCAGCAAAATTTGACTTTTCTTCTTTCTCATTAGGCAGCTTTGTTACGACATTCGGAACGATAATGACCAAATTTATGGCAACGATAACATTCTACCTTGGATTTGTCAAAATCTCTCCCTCTGCCTTTGTCGCAGTCATTATTAGCTCTGAAATTTCGATTGCCATCTTTGCTGCCTTCATCTCTATATCCTCGATCTCCTTTTCCTCTTTCTCTACTCGACCCCTTCCTCTATTAGTAGAAGCCTTCAAAGCCTGCTCTTCGGAAGATGAATTGCGGTTCATCTTTTGCTCATGTACCAACAAGGAACTTTGCAATTCGTCAAGCGATAACTCATTTATATCTTTTGACTCCTCAATGGAGCAAACGACATAGTTATACTTCAGTGTTAGGGAGCGCAATATCTTTTCCACGATTGTGACATTGGTCATTTTTTCACCATGAAATCGCATTTTGTTGCTTATCTCCATTGTTTTAGCACAATAACTTATTACAGACTCTCCTTCCTTCATCTGCAAAGTCTCAAAATCCCTTCTCAACGCTTGAAGTTGTGCGCGCTTCACTCTAGTAATGCCTTGATATTTTTTCTTCATCGAATCCCAAATATCCTTAGAAGTTTCTTTGCAAATAATAGTTTCTAGGATGGGACGATCGATAGCCTGAAAGAGATAATGTTTTGCCTTCAAATCTTTCAACTTTCTTGCTTCAAACTCTACCTTTTGAGCATTCGTTAAGGTTTCACCTTCCGCTGGAGCTCCGATTCCGTCCTCGATAATTGGTCAATACTCATTTGACCGCAAGAAATTCTCCATCAGCATACTCCAATGGTCATAGTGACCATCGAAACGGGGAATAGCTGCTTGAACGTAATTGTTCTCCGAAGCCATAAGCTAGCGAAATTGCTCTCTGTTTTTTTTTTTTTTGTTGTTGGATCTATTGGCTCGGATACCACTGATAGAAAAAAAAATAACTTGAGAACAAAAAATATAGAGTAAAACAGAGACAATACATGAGAAAAGAATAACTTGGCTTCTCAACCGACTTACATTGCTGCAGGAGTCTTTTTATAATGCAAAAATACAGCAACGGCTAAAGCCAAAAAAAATACTTCACCAAAAAATTTTCTCCTAAAAACTAGATAACAGTCCACGTTTTAAAGTACTTCCTAAAGACTAGGACAAACATAATAGTAGGCATCTTATTTACTAACGTGACTTATTAAAAACTAACATGTTATGCTACATGTACTAAAGATTTAGATTGCTTCATTGTATGATGAAGTCATCAACAAATCTAGAAGTAGTACTTCATCCGCCTTAATTTATGTGACATTGTTTGATCGGATACAAAGTTTAAAAAATAATGAAAGACTTTGTTATCTTTATCAAATTCTTCTTATTAATATCTCTTTAGTGATTGCTTTTAGTTGACTTTTCCTTATAATAAAGTGTTAAAGTGGGATCCAATAAAGATAAAATAAGAAAAGTTGACATTTTTTGGGGACAAAATAAAAAGAAAAGGGTGTCAATAAATTAGAAGAATTTTGTTACTTCTTTCTCATACTAGTCTTAGTATTAAATAATTATACTTTCTCCATTCACTTTTAATTGTCATAGTTTTCTTTTTAGAGTCAAACGATAAAAAATTTGACTAACATTTTACAATGTATTTTTTCATCATATTGATATGCAAAAAAATGCAATTTATAGTACTTTTCTTATAGTTTTTGAATATCTAATTTTTTTGTTTAAAATATCGAATTAATTTAATCTAATTTAACTTTAAAAATTAATCAAATTGACTTTCGAAAAGCGCTACATGACAATTAAAAGTGGATGGAGGGAGTATAAAACAGTAATTGCCCAATTTAAATTTCAAAATTATTATCAATAAAGTTACTTTAGTAAGATACACGTCTAGTAATTAAAATCTTATTAAATGATATATTAAGTCAACATTAGGGGTGTGCAAAAACCGATTTAACCAATAAACCGAACCGAAAAAAACACTATTGGTTTATTGATATTGGGTTATTGGGCTAACGGTTTTTAAACGGTTTTGCAAATTTTTTTATTGGGTTATTGGTTCGGTTTCCGGTTTTATAATTTTTGTTAATGGATAAACCGATAACCCAATAAGACTATACTAAATTTACTAGTCTTATTGTTAATGGTTAAACGATTGTTACTT
>NW_026025288.1:183571-218096 GCF_019186545.1 Solanum stenotomum
TATAAAATGTACAATGATGCATTATATATATATAGTAGGAGATTTGAATCGAGAAGTAATTTTGATTATTTTTCGTAACAATATTGGATGTTTTTAATATGGATATTGCAAGTTATTTATTTTAGAAAATTAGGTCGCAATCGAAAATTAAATATCATATTTTTTTGTTGAAAAAATAGGTTTTATTAGCGAATGGTTGTTGGAGTCTTAGTCGCCACTAAAAATCACTCATAACCTTTAGTGGCAATATTTTGAGATTTTAAAAGTCGCCACTAAAAGTCAAGTTCTTTTGTAGTGAATCTTAGTTGGCATGCTTAGGTGGGGGGATTAGTCCCATGTGGCTTGCCACGTCACTAAAAAATTGGGGTGTTAACTCTTGAGGGTATTTGTGGTCTCCTGGGATAACTGCGGGGGTATTTTTGATCCCAAATTATAATGGAGGGTATAAGTGGTCTATTTCGCATAGTTCAGGGGCAATTTTGACCCTTTTCCATTTAAAAATATGTACGGTTTCCCATTTGAGAGGCAGGCTATTTTAAAAAAAATTGGATAGGGTTAGCAGCTTTGCTTGGCAGTGTTAAAAATAATATAACTCATGTCTATTGCTTTCTAAAACAAATGCCACTTGAAGTTTAAGATTCCTGTGACACAAATTTCCAGCATCAAACAAGAAATTCATCTAATTTTCCAGCACCAAAGTAATTAAAATAAATAATTGAAATGGTCTTTGCCCAGATTTAACTTTAAAAAATAAAATAAAAAAATAACTATGATTGGGTCTAAGGGCATTTTGTTCTTTGTACTCAATAAGTACTGCATGATCGAATAATTCAAGGGCGGATTACAAGGAGTTTAGCTACTTCTAATTTTAGAATTCAGTTTCTCATTATAAGTGTCCATTTTCCAATAGAATAAAAATTCTTTTTTAACTGTTACCACAGCTGTAAGTCGGTGGAGGCTCAAATTTCTGAACTGCCATAATTCTAGGAGATACATAGTTTAAACATCATGTTCCCTTTGATTAAGTCAAAATATGTAATGCCAATATTCTATAGGTTCCACACGTGTATCTTCCGCGGAACTAACATCTCTTGACCATTTATAAAATGAATAAAATAACATCTTTTAACCGTAAACATGAAGATTTCTCGTAAAAAGACCATTAAACTAAAATAAAATGATAAGTGGCCTTTCATAACAAACAAACACTTAAAAATTATTCATCAAACACAAAGGGAACTTTCCTTGTTAAAGCTTACAATTTATGGCTATAAATATAAATAATGCAAAGGCTTTGTTCTATAGCAAATGCATTGTCTCAAGACTTGAAAAAAAACATCTTTTAAGCTATCAAGAAAGTGAGCACAATGGCTAAAAAGATTCTTCTTTGTTTAATCTTGATAAATTCTCTTGTATATCTAACCATGGCTAATATTGCAACAAATTTTGCAAGTTCCCCTGCTGTTAGCCCATTGCCTTCGTTTCGAAAACTTGGAAAGCACAAACATGAATTAGTTAAGTCTTCTACTAGTGCTGCACCTTTACAAGTTTTGAGTTTAGATGAAGATAAAGAAAAGAAGGGTAATGAGGTTGGTTCTACTGATGAACAACACTATGGGATTGTTGAAGAAGAGGATATTGAGATTGAGAAGAAGCATCATCAATCAGTTGACAAGTCAATTTGTGGAGGGGGAGTTATTCTAGGGGGCTTAGCCACTATATTCTTAGTGGCAATAGTTTGTTACATTAGAGTAACTAGAAGGAGACATAGTACCCCAATTGCATGATTTCATTTGTGTTTTAGTACATATGTATATAACTCCCCTTTTGGTAGAAAATTGTAAAGATACCATTACTCATTTTTGGATTTTGCATTTCTACTTATTTAGTGTAGTTTCACCGCTGGCACTGGAGAGGATAAGATGTATTTAGAGTAACCTATGATATTGTATTAAATCAACAAAAATATGTGATCTTGATCTTCTTCAACCTCATTTTTGTTTGGAATCAAAACTTTGGAAAAAAAAAGATATTTATTTAATTAATCAAAGGGGGTATTCCGATAATTGAACTCGGGACCTCTCGCACCCTAAGCGAGAATCATACCACTAGACCAAATGCCCTGTTTATTTAACCGCACGCTAAGTTATTTAATTTGACTTTTTTTGTTTCAATTGATTATAAAAAAATATACGCCGCTGCCGGGGATCGAACCCGGGTCACCCGCGTGACAGGCGGGAATACTTACCACTATACTACAACGACTTGTTGTTCTATGTTTAATTTTATAATTAATGTTGATCACCAAATATGTTTGACCCTTTACAAGTGTTTCAAGTATAATCCAACTTAATATAGTATTTTAGGTTTGAATCATTACCTAATCTTAATGTCTTTTCTAAGAGATTAAAAGCATATTGAATACAAATTCAATTGAACCCAAGAATTTTAGAAAATTTCTAAAACATATTTTCCTTTTTAAATTCATAATTTTGAGTGAACACAGAACCTTAATTTAATTTATTTATGTCTAAATTATGAGTTCCTTTCGGTAACTATGATTACCAACTACAATCATGCACATTAATGTTTTGTGGCACGTTGAGATACATTATACACGTAATTTGACATACAAAATCATTAATATGAATACTCAGTAATATTAGTTTAAGGAATGAAAGAAATTCAGCTAACCATTAATACTGCAGAAATATTATAAACCCTATAAACTGAGACGGATTCAGAAGAGATTCTATGAATGAAAAGAGGTTCTTTCTTACTTTCAAGGTTTCGGCATTAAAAGTTAAAGAAGTTTAGTGTCTTCAATAGTCAACAATTTATTGGATTTTAACACTTTTGGGAGACTCAAAATTTACCTTTTGGTTCGAATCCTCCTTTTTTTGGGTGGGGGTGTCGGAAGTCCGTAGGTAACCGCACTCATAAGCAAGTTATGTTGATCGAATGGGACCAATGTTTTTATTTCTTCTCCGAGAAGCAAGGAATGTCGTGATTGGTAAAAGCTAGATCACAGAAAATTGACGAGTTCATATTGTATCCCTCCTATGATCCATATACAAGATATAGACTATTTTATCTCATTCTTTATTCTATTTTATTTTTGAAAAAAAAAATCTAGATCCTAATCTTTTAAAATTGATATGTTATTAAATATGTATAATTTTTAGATATGAGTAAATATTTTTAAAATAATATCTATCTAATTAAAACAATATTAATGAATTCTATCGAATTTGTACTGTGCGCTTATAAAGTAACATACGATTCCAATTTCCTGTTTGGATAATTGGATCTTATATCAAACAAACAAAAGGGCATTAAGTATGTTTGTAATGTTCTTTACAAAATTAGTCATAAATGAACTGACTATTTTTTTATGCATGATTTCAAAAAGAATAAAACGTAGAGACAAGAATAAAGAGATAAAAGACAAATGGCAAAAATCCATAATACACATCTTTCCTAGGACAAAGTTGAGAATTCGAAAAAATCAATGAAAGAAAAGTCAATTTTGTCATCATCAACTTTGGAATTTTGTGAAATTTTCATTAATAATATAAGCAATTGAAAACTTTTAGCATAAAATGAGCGTAATTTCAAAATAAACATTTTTTTATTGAAAAGAGTCAAAGAGCTATTCTAAAAGCTTATCTTAAGAAAAGGCACTAACTCTAAACGCAAATATTATATAGCTAAATCGTTATAAGTATATTTAATAATACTTTGATTTCACTATGAATTTCACTAAGTTTTCAAATTAAAGACCAATGTCATTGGAAAACTCAACAATGTAACAGTCACATTCTATTATTATATGCAAAATGTTTGGTATAGGGTGGATTTCATTTGAAATAATTTTTTGAATTAATTATGTTATTTATTGTATTTCGATTAACATATTTCACTTTTTTTTTTTTTTGAGTCGAGCATTTATCGAAAACAACTTCTAAGGTAGGGATAAGGTCTGCATACACTCTACCCTCCTTAAACTCCACTTTGTATAACTACACCATGTATTTCATAATTTGATTACATAAGTGTAAAAGTAAGGCACCAAACAGGGCATTTGGTCTAGTGGTATGATTCTCGCTTAGGGTGCGAGAGGTCCCGAGTTCAATTCTCGGAATGCCCCCTACTAAATTAATTTTGTGCACAGATTATATTTTTCCACTTCCGAACTCTCATATCCGTTCCTACTTAGTTGTCACCATTTTCTCATATAATATAATATACTCCATCCTCCGTCTATGTTTATTCCAACTTAGTTGTCACCATTTTAAATTTCACAAAATAAAAAGAATTATGTTATTTATACATTAATTTTGTTAAAATGACAAGTATTACTCAACAAACATCTATTTTTAGTAAATACGACATGTAAATAGGAACAGAGGAAGTACAATCTTTAGTACTTGTATTATTGCTTGGAAAAATCAAAACTGGCTGATAATTATACATGGTACAGGAAAACACCATACAACATTCTTCTGTACAATCCAATGTAACATTACCATCAGAACTTGGCTAAAGGAACAAAGGATATCAAGTTTATGACCATAAAGATACTTGATGAATGAAGTAATATATGCTAAAACACCTATTTCACGCTCAAATACATCAAAAAGGAACTTCTTGAGAAGCCAAATATACAGGAGTGCTTATTCTTTTGCATCTGAGTCATGTGTCAATGGGCTGACAACTTCTCTTGAACATTCTGAAGACCGTGTGGACGCAGTTGCTGAAACATCTTGAGATGTGCTTGAACATGAATCTGATCGTTTCAAATCGTCCTTTCCTTTTGAATCGATGCTCAAATAATCAGTTAAAACCTTTTTCACGCCAAAGCCTTGAGTAGAAAGCTTGCTGCCTTCAAACATTTTTGATCTTTCTCCCTTTGCAGGACTAATATGTTGGGAAGGGGAGAAGCTTGGTGTGGTAAAAGCTGTTTTATATGGAGTGCCGTTGACAGGTACTGAGAGAGGAGTCCCCATGCTCTTATGTGCAATGATACCGACTTTGGAGATTGGCACAAATTGATCAGAGTGCTTATTCAAATCATCCACATAAAGAAGGTCATCAACGCGTGCAATAATATTGAATGCCAGGCTTTCAAGCACTCTCGAGTAGCTCTCCAAAATAGATTTGCCAACATCCTAAGGAACAACAAGAAATATAGTTCATTAGTACTAAGTCAATAAATCATGATTGTCTGAGAGAGGAAAAGTCCTTTCCTTTAAGAAGAAACGAAAACTCATTAGTGGGATTTCATGTCAAACCTTGTTATATTGAATTTTGCTCATGTCTAAGGTTGTCTGTGGAAGACCAGGAAACCTTTGCTTTAAGCAAAGCAAAAGGCTTTCAGCTCTATCAGCAAGTAACTCCCTCTTATCGCCATCAACCATCAAATCCTTAACCATTTCCCATGAGGATTTTGAATTGGACCTGTGAGTACTTCCAAAAGGTTTTGAGTGAACTCTTCTGCGCCACACATAAATTGAAGACTCCACTCGGTTTGCTATCTCAAATGCTTGATGCTCAGAAGACAAATCAAGGCAGTCAAGCAAACATTCAGGTGAAAATTGGTCTGAAGTAATATATCGGTGGATGAGATCACCTAAGCTAGCTTTTCCGTTCTGCAAGATCAAAAATAAAACACCTGCAAAATGAGTAATCTCCAGGTCTATTTTAGTATAAAAATACGAGTTAGTTTCTCCGGGAAAGCTCTGTACCTTAGGAAGGCCTTCAAAATATGATTCAGGCACCTCCATTTCAGCTAAGCTGTTGCTGTTAATCGCCATTGCAGCTTTCAGGATTTGGTTTGTGCAATCACGTTTGTGCTGCAACTGCCTTCTTGCATTTTCACTGAGACCACCAGGGGGAACTCTAGGAACCGGTAGCCACCATTTCTCTTCTTGACGAGGGAGAGGATTTCTGAATGAAGACGACCCATCGGATTCTGGAGCTAAGATTCCTTGGTCAACATACCAGAATTCTGTGCTTCGGAAACAGTCTAATATCTCCTGTGAAAGAGGCAAACACTTCAGACTATAGCACTCAGCATTGAACAATAAAGGCTCAATGCCCAAGGAGCAAGGAAAGGCTATCTTACAAGGAGCATATTGTCCAGTTTACGGAGAGCTGGAAGATTGACGTAAAGGTCTGACCGTGGCCTAGAAGTCATAACCTAAAACAAAAGAGCGAATAAGTTAACACACATGTTCGTTCAATTTGTTTTTCCTATCCTAGCTCAATAAACTGATTGTTTCCAAATCACAGGGCAAAACACAAGAATTTTTCGAAGTTTTAAGCATATGATAAATGTTTGATATAAAACATGAGTCTAGCTTTCAGGATGCAAACACCAATCCAAGTTACAGAATTTTCTTTAGTGGTAGATAGCTTGAATCACCGGAACAATGCCAAAGAAACAACATTTACCTCAAGTTTGCTGCCATCAGGAAATGTCTGCCAAGAGGGTATGAGTTCTACAATGTGATCACTAACACAGAGAAGCCATTCCATTTCTCTCCGCCACATTAACTTTTTCTCTGGAGCTAAAGGTTCTAATCTCCAAATTTGCCCAAAAAGAGTAGCTAATAGAAAAAAAGAGAGGGGGGAAATGAAGGAAAAGAATGTATATTTAGTAAACTGAAAAATCAAAACTCACTACAAACTGAATCCAATACTCAACAAAATAACTTACCACATAGATTAGTGATAGCATTAGAAATTGCTAGTGCTGTGCAAACCCCATTTCCACAACCAGACATGTCTTCTCCCAGCAGCAACTTTGAGAATCTCTCCTTCATCATTTCAATCTCTACAGAATCCCCACAAGCTCAATCACAATCTTATTGACCAGACTGTAAAATGTACACAGACCTTATCCCTACCTCTCGGAGGTAGAGAGGCAATTTTCGACAAGACTCAATGGAAAAACAGTCCAAAGATGATATGATAACAAAAGTGTACAGTAATCACCACAAGGTAATATGATAATCGAAATATAAACATATAATAATCAAACTCAGAGCAGACAACAAACTACTAGAGCAATACTATGACAAATAGTATGGAAGGATAAGCGAGACAATACTCAACTATCTAAACATATAAATATGCACAAGAACATATAAAACCTTACCAGACAAACAAGACCCTTGTTTCTCCAACTTCCTTTTATCTACAAAGGGCTTCTCTACTTCTTCGGAAACATCAGAATTTGCACAATGCTGCACCTCATCATCCTGAATATGCCAAGCAATTGAAGATGGAGAACAAGAATCCTCAGACCCACTATTTTCTTCATTCACATTTTCCTCTGACACTAAAAAACCAGAACTTGAACTACTCTCTATGCCAATTTTCTCATCCAAAGACTCAATTTTTCCAGCATTTTCCCCATAACCCTCCATTACCCCTTCTGCCCCATCACTCTTATCAGACAAAACCTCCATTTTATCATCAACAAAACCAGGAGAAGAACCACAATAAACAGAGTTAGTCATTACAATGCCATCAAAATCAAACCTTTTACTTCCAAAACCCTTTGACACTTTAGCTTTTTGATACAAATTCTTGATGGATTTTGAAACCTTAAACTTCAACACAGAAAAATGGTTCTCTTTCTTGGAACTTACACAAGGGTCTAGTTGAATAAAATGCTTGAGCTGTGGCTGAAATTCCAGAGAAAAATCTCTCCTTTTGTCCTGGTGTGACTCAAGTCTATCCATAAGTTTTCAACTCCAACCATGTCTGCTTCTCAAATGGGGTAAAAAATGAAAAAAAGACAAGAAATCAAGAAATGGGGTCAAAAAAAAATTAAAAAAAGAGAATCTTGATTAGAAGAGTGAAGGTGGGCAATGATTAAATGCAAAAATATAAATGTTGTGAAGCAAAGGAAGGTGAGATAATGAGAACAATGATGGCAATGAGGCTACAAAAGCAGACAAAGAAACAGCACAAGAAGTATTTTGGTGGGCTATGGGCATTTGCATTTGGTTTGCTTAAATGAGGAGCCTTTACTTCTATAAACACACACTGTCATTGTCAATGTCAAATATAGTGACATTTGCTTTTGTTGGGCTTTGCTTAAACAAGGGCTCTTAAACATAATTATTGTTTACTTCACTAGCCTAATAGTGAGTACTACAATATTTCAATTTTTTCAAGTTTGTTTTGAAAAAAAATATGTTATAAAGTAATAGTTTGGTGTATATGATATAGTCACGGGAGTCGTGTAAGTGACGGATCAACCCACAGGGATGGTTTGGTAGGCCTGTGGATAGATAGTTCGGATTGAATATGAAAATTTTGATTTGAATATTCTGTTTTTAAATTGAAGAAATTATAATTTATAGCAAAATTAAATAATAGATTAGATTTTTGAAGTTTGGTTTTGTACAACCAGTTTGAATATTTTTTTGTTTTGAATTTTGAACATTTAAGACAAATCATAACTATTAACAACTTCAATTCACTTTTGTTTCCTAGAATGTATAACTTTCTATGGTTAATAAGGATTGAGGCTATCATACCGCTCGTATCATGTATTAAGTTCCACTTACTCATGGGTGACGTGAGAGTGAGATGTGAGGAAGAAGAAAAATACATGTATTTGATTTAGAAGAAAAAGTTTACATTCAACTTAATACTACAAATTAATGGGTAGAAACGTAGGGTACTAGTCTATTGGAACATTTGGAATTGTACTTACTAGTATGGACACATATAGAAAAATCAGACTTTTGGATGTTCGAAAATTCATAGTATTAAATCTGATATTCAATTTAAAATCCATAAATTATAAAAATAAAATCAAATATTCAAAAAGTTTGGATTTCGATTTGGCTTATGTTGTGCCCACCCGGCTTATTCATTTATTAGTTATTAGTCGGTACTCCTTAGCTCTTGCTTGTTGTCTACATCGCGAGCCTTCGTTGTCCTGTTCTATAACTTTCCTTCTTTCGTTTGTCCATGAGGCTGTAAAAAGAGAGAAAGTGGTTATCTAGCGGGAGTCGTATCGGTTGTATGCCACGAGGTCCCTATGGACAAGGGGACAAGTGAATCATTGCGTTTGGGCCAGGCAACCCTCTACTATCTATCCCATTGCATTCCATCGTCTCGTGTATCGTAGCAGATACTTTAACAACCTTATATTAGTATGTACGTACTAAAGGAGGCGAGTGGGTGGGGATATAGCATACACATACAAACAAATTAAACAACCAGTGGCACTCACTCTGCTCTGCCTGTTCCCTATTCCATCAAAGAATGAATGGGAATTGATCTGACAACAGCTGGGCAAAATCCATCTCTTTGCATAAAATAATACATAGTTCAAATTTATATATGTATTAGTTATGTAAATTTTTAAGTTGCAAATCAAACACCGTATTAATTTTATAGATGAATTATTTTACCTCACAATCCATTATCAAACAAAATATTACTTATACAAAATTTAACACGTTCATAACCCGCCTCCAAGCCAATTACAAAACAACCCCATTAAGTTTTGAAAAACTTTCAAAACAAGGTAAACTTTAGTCCTTAAATAGAATTCCATAGCTATAATATCACTACCTAAGCTTTAGATTTTTCTTGTTTGGTGAGATTTAGTGAGATCTTCTCTTAGATGGATAATGTTTGAATTACCTTAGCAAAATTATAACTAAAAAAATTAGGAATAAAGCAAATAAATTATGTAACTAAACAACAAACTCAAAGTCAATTCTATGTAATGATAAATTAACTATTTTCTTTTTAACTCAATTCATATGACATTTTTTTCGTCCGTCCTAAAGAGGATGATACATTTTTTTGTTTAGTAATAATTTAATTTTAAAATATTTATTATATTCTTAATGAGATGATTTATATCAACATAAATATTTATTATTTATTTTAGATCAACAATTTCAAAAATCTCTCTTTTTTTCTTAAATTCTATGCCAAATTAAACCGCAATCACATAAATTTTAATAGAGAAAATATAAATGTATGATTATAGATTAGGCATGTCACTATCAATTAGTTGTTGTGATGGGCTTTGCTTAAACAAGGGCTCTTACATAATTATTGCTTATTTCAGTGGCCTAATACAATATTTGCAAAGTTCATTTTGAATTCTTAAGATAACTTGGGTCATGGGAGTCGTGTAAAGAACGATCAATCAATAAATTAAAGTTCACTATGGTTACCTTACAAAATAAATACTCCCTATGCTCCTAATTACATGTCTACTTTTGGATTGACACACCTATTAAGAAAATAATTAATGATATAATGAATTTACCATTTTACCCCTATTAATTATAAAGTGGATGAAAAGTTCTACATTTTTCAAAGTAATTAATCATTTAATTGATGGTATAATAGGTATAATTTTTTTTTTGTCATTTATTGATTTGTCAAATTGGACAAGTAATTAGGGACAACTATAAAAAGAAAAGTGGACAAGTAAATAGAGACAGAGGGAGTGAATGATTTTTGAATAACAAGTCTATGATCGATCTCGCTCGAATATAGTAGTGGACTGTGCCACCATGTTGAGAATTTATTTCCCTATCAAATGTTATTTTCGTCTACTTCCATTTTACACACTTAAATTTAAATTAGAGAAAAGGAAATTACTTCAATCTTTGTCAACAATCGATCCAAATAGAAGAGAAGATGCTTTTGATAAGATAGCACTTCTGTAAAAATTGTTGCAAAGAAATAAATGAATGCTTATTTTTCAAATAATGAAAGCTAAGTTATACAAGAAAATTATGTATGGGAGAGTGCCTATGGTGACAAATACTACTAATTCAGAGTTTTGGAATACAAGTTAATAATTCTAGCTCTATTAATTTGCATTCGCGCTAAATAAACCTTATAACAAAAGGATTAAATGCTTATTATCGAAATGTTCTTAATTTTTTCGAGTTCAAACTCATCAAATCACTGATTAAAGGATAAAGAAATTACAACTATTTCAAGCGAGTGTCAATTGAGATTCTGATTCCTTCACTACAAAATTGCAATATTGATAGGTAAACCCTTTTTAAGATACACATGTGTCTAGTATTTATTTGGCTTCTTCCCGTGTTATATATGATACTCTTTACTATCGATGAATTAGCAACAAACAAGAATTTATAGCTAAATAACAAAAAATTCATAGTACATAATTTTATTTATCAATGTATTCGATAGAGATTGTCAATAAATTTGATAGCTAATTTCATATTTTCTTGATTAATAATAAGGTGTAGGCATTTGGTAATAAAGTATACAAAGATGAGAACAAAACTGAAATGCAGATGCATGTGACGTAGCAGCCAAATCCAAAGGCCACCAGCCAGCACTGATGTTAAGTGACCCAAAAGGATGTTTTTTTTGTCCCATCAGAATCCTTCCATCACAAATTAAAGGTCCCATTTAACACTTCCAAACAAGTAACGAATGACACATAAAATTTAGTATTTTCTCATTCATTTTTTTATTTGTTTATTTATGAATTTATTATTTCATAAATATTTTTTTATTTTTAATTATCATTTTTAACATATCAAGTAAAGATAATTAATTTTTTATATTTTACTTTTACAGTTAATTACTTATTCCCTAGATTATTTTACAAAACCTAATATTAAACATCAATTAATATTTAATAGGGATAATATGATAAATTAGCTATGGCAAGTAGCAGTGACGGAACTAGAATTTTAATAAGGGGTTCAATATCAGAAGAACTAAACACACGAACTAACCGAAATTGGTTCGACATATATATATAATTTTAACCATAGATAAATAGTACAATTTTCCACCAGAGAAGATTCAAATGAACCCCGAACAGAAAGTTGGCTCCGCCTCTAACAAGTAGAAGTGAACAGATAGAGTAATTAGTATCTTCTTCCCATTATTATACCTTTGTAATTAAAAGATACTTCCATTTAATAATGTTGATTTCACGAAACATATACATAAATGAAGATAACTAAATAAATTATATCTTCTTCTTTTTAATAAATGTAAAATAAGTTAAGACGATACTTATTTTGAGTCGGACTCATGAGTACCAAATTGGGAGGTCCACAAAGCACAAACTTGTATTTGCAGGAATGTCAAGTTTGGTCAGTGGTCCGCTCCCTATCTACTAACTCCCCCAACCCTAGGGCGTTGTTTTTTTGTTTTATAATCATATCTTTCTTTCTTTATAATTAAAAAAAAAATGAAGATGCTTTTGTCAATCGACTTTTACCCCCTTTAAATTTATTCACTGTGTAAGAATAAAATAGTTTGACATGTTTAATTTACTTTTTGACCCGTTAAAATAATGTTATCTATCGTCTTTTTTCAAATAATTTACTCGTACTCGTAGTAGAAAATAATGGATATATAATTAATTTACTCATTAATTATAAGCTATATAATTGGATTTTAGGTAACTCAATTGTGTAAAAGATAATGGATAGTTAATGTACTAATATATACGCACAATGTTATAGTGATTGAATATTCTATGAACGAGCGAGTTTGAGGTAAAATTATTTTAAAAGACCTATAATTTCTAGTAACACATGCAAATTTATCTATAGAACTAAATATGATTAAGGAAAAGGATATATATAGCAAATTTATCTATAGAACTAAATATGATTAAAGAAAAGGATATATATATATATATATATATATGAATAATATAAATTAGTTGATATGACAATTTAGTTACTGTAGTTCCTAAGACATAAAATTATGATTTGAAATAGAGATTTCATACATTTTGGTATGGTTCATTTACAAAGGGGAAAGCGCTAATAATTTCATTAATTGACTATCTGAATTTTTACTTTTGAATTTTTACCTTTTCAATTTAGTTACTGTAGTTACCTAATACATAAAATTATGATTTGAAATAGAGATTTCATACATTTTGATAGGGGTGTACAAAATCGAACCGAAAATCGAATCAAACCGCAATAGAGTCAAATTGGAAAAAAACCCGACTAGTGGTTTGGTTTGACTTGGTTTGGTATTGAAAAAAAAAAACTGACTATATTTGGGTTGATTTGGTTTTAACTAAAAAAAACCAACCCGAGACCAAACCAACCCGACATTATATATGTAATTTTAAAATTTTATTTTATACATAAAAATATTTACTTTGATATAATTTTAAAATATTTCTTATACTATTTCATAGTTTTTATCTTTTAATATATTATTTCAAGTTCAAAACTTAGAATTCGGAATGGTCCAATAAAGATTATAGTTCATAGATGTTGATAATTATAATAAAACTTAAATCAAAATCAAATTAATACTAATGCAAAAAGAAAATCAATTCAACACTAAGAATGACAATAATATTGAATATTTGTTCTTTAGTTTTACATTGGTTTAGACAATTAAAATACATAATCTAATTTTAATTTTCCTTAAATATTTAGTAATGTAACTAATACTTATTAAACTTATTTTAACATGATTTAGTACTTTTAAATTATGATAATTTTCATTATGACTTTGCAATATTTATTTTATATGATGATTTCATTATTATTTTTTATTGAATATTTTAGTGTCATCAGTACTCATCTCATATTTTATGTTATTTTCTTAAGAAACATTTGATAATTGTATTTTGGTTGGACTAAAGAAATATTTTAAGCACAAGTTAATTATATGTTTGTATGCAAACTTTACCGAAAAAATTCAAAAATCTGAAAAAATCCGAGGTATATTAGTTTGGTTTGATTTATAAAATTAAAAATTCGACACAATGGTTTGGTTTTTTGGTATTTGAAAAACCCGAACCAACCCGAGGTTGAAAAACCCGAAAAAATCCAAATTTTATTAGTTTGGTTTGGTTTATAAATTTAAAAATTTTACACAAATAGTTTGGTTTGATATTTGAAAAACCCGAACCAACTCGGTCATGTACACTCTTACATTTTGGTATGGTTCATTTACAAAGGGAAAAGTGCTAATAATTCAATTAATTGATTATCTGAATTTTCACCATTTTATCTTACTTTCACAATGGAATAAGTTGGACTATAAATGGGCCATTATTGAAAATAATATTATTGTATATCTTTGGGAGCTGAATATTTAATTTGCTATTTATTTCTTTGGGACACTATTAATCATAGTATCTCCCAATGCATCTAACACTTTAAAACACCACCAATAATAAGGTTTTCACTTTATGCTTTCCTTGTAAGGTACTATAAAGTTGTACATTGCATTTAATAAGATCTAGATCATAATTCCGGTTGCTCAACTTGAAATAAGAAAAAAATGTGAAAGGGTAAATCGGTACACTACTTCAAACATAAATTAGACCACATTCATATTATTGTAAGCAATAATTTACTGAATTCGAAATCTATTAGTTGGACTTGATAAAAATTTTAACATCATATATAGAGAGAGAGTTTGAGAGAACGCTAGTCATTGAGTTCGATGAACCCACACATCCATCCCGATTACTAGACAACTTTACCTTGCATTTGTTCAAATTAATAATTCCACAACTTGAGACCCCATATATTAATATAAAATATATTTTTTATCATTGCATCAAAACTCGTCTTTCTCTCGCCTAAGATAAGAAAAAGGAAAATAAGGGAAAGGGAGAGAAACTCCTCTCAACGGTTGTGGATGTAGCCATATGTCCTTGACTTGTAATTTTATAAAGGGAATTTGTTATTCAAGACCTTTTAGTAAAGGGAAATTATTATTTTCTATTTAAAAAGTAAGAATTAGGTGTCTACAAACTTGTATGTTGCAACGGGGGCCAACCATATCTTAAAATATTTTTATTTTTCTCTTACATATTAGGCGAAGTAGTGTCAAATGACGAGTTCCTAATTATACACAAGAAATTAACCAAATTCCTAACTTATTCGAATATCAAAACCCTAATCAACGAGGCCGGTAAATTCTATATTTATCATAATCCAAATTTACCATATAATATCTTAACAAATATACATATTGTCATAGTTACATTTAATATACACAATATCTATTTTTCGATTACATGACTGAAAAGTGGCAAACATGCGCTTTTACTGTGAAGTGAATTGTATTGGGCCAGTTCTATAATAAGGCTTGACATAGAAGTGTTGGGCTTTATGTCCTTTGAACCCTGAATGGTTAAGCCCTTGCAAAAGTTGTTAGTTTTAGGAGAAATTTTCTAATTACACAAACATTTCTATCATATTTATTAAGTAATTCTTTTTATAGTTTGAAAGAATTATATTTTTTTAATCACTAGTTAATAATTTCATATCAGATACACCTAGATACATGTTTTTGCTACCAAATACATTAAAATAGGGAGAGAGGCGAGCAAGAGCAGGAGGGAGGCGAATAAGATTTGTCTTTGTATCCTAGATACATGCGAATCCACCTAGATACAATGTATCTAAGACAAATTACACCTAATTTTGACCCCATATATCCCGAGATACATGTATATGGACGTATCTGAACGCACATAATCAAGGTTTAAGATGTCTTCATCATCTTTAACAAAGTATTTAATAGAGAAATTTGATAAGGGATCTAATTTCAGTATGTTGAAGATAGGAATAATATCGGCATTGGTGTTACTAGGGTTATAGAAGGCAATTGACGAAGCTAATTCAGATGGGTTGAAAGAATTAGAAAAAGTAGACTTGAAAAAAAGTTTGCACAACCTTCGAGTGTTTAGTGTATCTAAGTAATTAGCTCCTAAACTAATGGGATTTCTGTAAGCTATGAATTGTTGGGACACTACAATAGGTCTTGCAATAGTGAGTAATTTAATAAAATAAAATAAAATATCACACAACATAGAATTACTAAGAAGCTCTATCCTAATATTTCTTTTTACCTTCCCTATATTTAAATGTCTCAATAAACAATTTAGGTAAAAATGACCTGATAGTGCAAATTTTTTTTCAAATACATACTAGCATTATCCTGGAACGAAGGGATATATATGTATGGTATGATAACTTAGAAAATAGAACAATAACTCGCTATAACCAACTAGCTATTAAATTATTTCGATAATATGAAAAATATTTATATTATATGTCAGTGTATATATCTTTAAGCTCCAAGAGTAAAAGATGTATGTAGAAACATTTTTATTGAATGAGCATCAAGGCTATTGTGATCAATGCTTGTGGAAATCAGGATCTTTAACTATAGTCACAGGACAAGCTGCATTGTTCAATACATAATTTGTTACACTTCCCAACATTATCCTGTATCAAAAAAAAAATAATCCAAAAGTTAATGAAGTACTTATGGAATATAAAAAACATGTAAACAGTTAAGATTCGAAGCAGAAATGATGAACCGACTCCATTACAATGGAGCTTTCCAGAGAGAGAAATAAGAAACGATTTTATTATCAGAGTGAGAAGAAAAATGAATTGTTGTTACAAAATATCTGGCCCATGCCTATATATACAGTTGTGTGAGGCCCAACTACCTATTACTGAAAATACATCATAAATATCGGGTCAGGCCCAATACAAGTATGGAGAAATAATATCAGGATCCACTAACTCCAACACCCCCTCGCAAGTTGGAGGGTGACAGAACACCCAACTTGTGAAGATGCACATGATGAGTAGCACCTGGTAGACATTTGGTGAACATGTCGGCCAATTGAGAAGCACTGGCAGTATGAGACAGGCTGATCAACCCATCAGAAAGCTTGGTGCGGACGAAATGGCAATCCAACTCGATATGTTTGGTACGCTCGTGGAAAACAGGATTCTTGGCAATATGGATAGCAGCCTGGTTATCACAAAATAGAGGAACAGAGGTGAAAATAGGCAGCCCAAGGTCAGATAACAGACGAGTGACCCAAGTTATTTCAGCAACAGCTTTGCTCATAGCCCTGTATTCGGCCTCAGCAGAAGAAAGGGACACAACAGCCTGTTTTTTAGACTTCCAACCAATCAAGCTACCGCCCAAAAGTACACAGAACCCAGTCACAGAGCGACGACTGTCAGCACAAGCCCCCCAATCACTATCGCAATAAACAGCAAGGGAAAGGTCAGGATTAGAGGAGAAGAAGACACCAAACTCAGAAGTTCCCTTGAGGTAACGAAGGAGATGCAAGGCAGCACGCATATGAGGCACACATGGTCGCTGCATAAACTGACTGAGGTGTTGAACAGCAAAGCAGATGTCAGGCCGCGTATGAGTTAAAAAATTCAACTTGCCAATCAAACACCGATACTCCTCGGGGTGAGGAAGAGGGTCCCCAACATCAGCATGTAGCTTGGTATTTATCTCAAAAGGACAAACCACTGGTGAACAAGTATGACTGTTAAAGGAAGTTAGGAGATCATGAACAAATTTTTTCTGATGCAGCAGAACCCCTGAGGGGGTGTACAAGACTTCAATCCCGAGAAAATAATTGAGAGACCCCAAGTCTTTGATCCTGAACTCAGCATGGAGGAAAGATTTGAGACAGGAGAGCTCAACTAGATCAGACCCAGTAAGGATGATATCATCCACATAAATGGCAAGCAGGGCCAAAGAATCACCAGAACCCTTATGAAAAAGGGAATAATCATTGAGGGAATGGGTATAACCTCTAGAACATAACGCCTGAGACAATTTGGCATACCATTGCCTAGAAGCCTGCCGTAAACCATAAAGTGACTTCCGTAACTTGCAAGCTAAAGGAACAGAAGAAGAGGAAGAAACAGTCAAACCAGGAGGAATGCGCATAAAGACTTCCTCATCAAGATCCCCATGTAGGAAGGCATTATTGACGTCAAGTTGAAACATAGGCCACTGTTTCTTGACAGCCACAGCAACCAAAGTCTTGACAGTGGACATCTTGACAACAGGGGAAAATGTCTCATGAAAGTCGATGCCCTCAACTTGAGTGTCACCCCGGACTACCAAGCGAGCCTTGTATCTTTCCACACTCCCATCAGCTTTATACTTGATCTTATAGACCCATTTGCACCCTATAGGCTTCTTGCCATGAGGTAAGGGAACAATATCCCAAGTACCATTAGCAGCCAATGCATCAAATTCTAACTGCATGGCATCCTGCCACTCAGGCACAAGAGCAGCCTGAGAATAAGAATTGGGTTCAACAACAGGATGCTCTCCAGAAGTAAGGGAACTGGAGACGTGAGCAGAAGTACGAGAGAGATAAGGAGGAAGGGAATAGGCACTGAGATATTTGGGCAAAGAATGAGGACGAGAAGATTTTCTCGAAGGAGGCAGTGGAGGATCAGGATGATCAGAAAGTAAATCACTAGCAGAAGGGTTAGTAGGTGGAGGAGGATCGACAATAGTAAGGTCATCAAAATAAGAGGAGGAAGGAAAAAGGGATGGAGAAGAAGGAACAGTGCTGGAAGTAGAAAAGGGGAAGATATGTTCATGGAACACAACATCCCTAGAAACAAAAGAAGTTTTGGAAGAAAGATTATATAGTCTATACCCTTTCTTTCCAAATGGATATCCTAAGAAAATGCAAGGGGCAGCTCTAGGTTGAAACTTGTCGCGATTGGACTTAGAGACAGTTGAGTAACAGAGGCACCCAAAAGCGCGAAGATGAGAGTAGGTGGGGGGTTTGGAGTAGAGGATCTCATAGGGACTTTTCTTATGTAATAAAGAAGAAGGGAATCTGTTGATAAGGTACGTAGCAGTGAGTATGCAATCCCCCCAAAAGTGAATGGGAAGAGAAGACTGGAAAAGAAGAGCCCTGGCAGTTTCAAGCAAATGTCGATGTTTTCTCTCCACAACTCCATTTTGTTGCGGAGTGTGAGGGCATGTGGTTTGATGAATGATACCCTTGTGGGAAAAAAAATCAATACCAGCAGAACTGGAACCCAACTCAAAAGCATTATCACTCCTGACAGTGAGGACCTTGGAGCTAAATTGGGTTTCAACCATGTTGATAAAAGCTTTCAAAAGATCAAAAGCATTGCTCTTGGCACCCATTAGATGTGTCCAGGTGGCTCTAGAAAAGTCATCGACAATCGTCAAAAAATATCTAGAGCCATTGTGAGTAGGAGAATGATAGGGTCCCCAAGTATCCAGGTGGATCAACTGGAAAGAGGAAGTGGATTGAATAGAGCTGTCAGGGAAAGGTAGCCTAGTTTGTCGAGCTAAGGGACAAACAGGGCAAGGAAATGATTGTTTAGGAGATAAAATATGTTGAAGTGCTGAAATATATTTCATACGAGAAAAAGGAATGTGACCAAGTCTATAATGCCAAACAATATCCATTTTATTGACTTTATTCAACTTGTCAGAAGCAACATCAGTTACATTGGCAGAAGTGCCAAGGGAAACAGATACAGCAGAATCAATAGTAGAACTACAGGGAATAGAGGGACAAACAACAGAAGAAGTATGCGCAGAAGAAGTTGTGGGAGGAAGCAACAGCTTGTAGAGGCCATTATCCACCTTACCAAGAACCAGAGGCATCTTCTGAGAAGGGGCCTGTAAAGCACACAAAGTTTTGGTAAAGTAAACAACTCCATCTAGCTGATCAACAAGCTTGTGAACAGATATAAGATTGTACTGCAAGGAAGGGATGTAAAGCACATTGTGCAAAGTAATGTGAGGAAACAGAGTCAAGGAACCTGTATTGGTGACCTTAACTTTATAACCATTAGGAAGGGAAACAAGTACAGGGATAGGTAAAGTTTGAAGGTTGAAAAGTAAGTCCTTGTGGGAAGTTATATGATCAGAAGCTCCGGAGTCTATGATCCAGAGGAAACTATCTACCTGAGAGAGCATACATGATTTGTACAGAACACTTTCAGATATCAGCTTACCAGCAAAATTGGTAGACGCCATGAGACATGAAGGACTGGATGTAGTAGGAGAAATGTGAGTCTGTTTCAGCAGCAGCAACAATTGAGAATGTTGATCAGAGGTTAACCCATAAAGACCACCATCAGTAGCTTCTGAAGACAAAGGGGAGGCAGAAAGAGGCTCAACTTCAACATGAGCTGCAGTCTTCCGAGATCCTAGATTTTTTTTGTGAACTTGAAACCAGGTGGAAAACCATGTAACTTGTAGCACTTGTCAATTGTATGCCCTGGTTTCTTGCAATATTTGCAGAGGATGGAGGACTTACTAGATTCAAAATTTACCCGGGAGGAAGATGACGGTTGTTGCGTAACTCCAACATTGAAGGACGTGGAGCTGGAAGGAAAGTGAGAAGGAGCAGAGACAGTTCTCTGTTTTTCATCATTAAGAAGCAGCCCATATGCAACTCCAACCGAAGGAGTGGGTTTCAACAGAAGGATGTGACTCCTAACCTGAACATAAGTGTCATTCAGCCCCATGAGGAACTGATAGAGCTTCTGCTCATCTTCATCTTCCTGATAAAGTCCTTTGGCACCACAATTACAAATCCTAGCTCGTCTGACAGAAATGGAGGCAATCTCATCCCAGAGCTGCTTAATTTTGTTGAAATATGATGGAATGTCAAGAGATCCTTGAGAAATATGAGCTAGTTCCTTTTTCAACTCAAAAATTCTAGCACCATCAGCTTTTCCATATCGTTCCTCAAGTTCACTCCAGACGTCACTAGCAAGTTCAGAATACTCAACACTACGCCCAATCTCTTTAGATAAAGAATGAAGAAGCCATGAAAGGACAAGATCATTGCACCTCTGCCATTGCCTAGCTAATGGTGAGTCAGAGGAGGGGCGCAAGGAAGTTCCATCGATAAACTCGAGTTTGTTGCGGACGGATAGGGTGACAAGGATAGTGCGTCTCCAACTAGCATAACAAGTTCCATCGAAGGGGACAGACACCAAAGAACCTCCTAAGATATCAGAAGGATGGACATAAAGAGGATGACAAGGATGTGTGTAATCATCTTTGTGAAACTCAGTTCTGGATGGCAAAGAAGAAGCACTACCAGTAGACGAAGAAACCGTTGATGTCTCAGTTCCAGTCATCGAAAGATAATCACGAACACAAAAAAAAAAAACGAGATGAATAACCAAACGAAGGAGAGTAGAACGAAAATACCAGACTCTTTCACTACCAGAAAGAGAACAACCTTTGCACAGAGAGATTCCAAACACGAACTAGTTGGAACCCTAGAAAATCCTTGATTCGATTCCGAGACTTGTAAAATCCAAACGAAAACGGCAAGGGTAGAATCGATCGAGAGTAAGAAGCTAGAACTAGAAGGATCTATGCTTTGATACCATGTAAACAGTTAAGATTCGAAGCAGAAATGATGAACCGACTCCATTACAATGGAGCTTTCCAGAGAGAGAAATAAGAAACGATTTTATTATCNCTTGTGGAAATCAGGATCTTTAACTATAGTCACAGGACAAGCTGCATTGTTCAATGCATAATTTGTTACACTTCCCAACATTATCCTGTATCAAAAAAAATAAAAAATCCAAAAGTTAATGAAGTACTTATGGAATATAAAAAACAACATATGGATAAGTGATAACATATTTTTTTATCGCTAAATAGCTTGAAACTAATATATTTTTTTGATGCAAGATGCTAGAATCAAATCATCATCAACAAGATGAAAATTCATGTAGTCAATCAATTAATTTGTTAAAGCTTTCTAATTTTTTTTGTTAATTTATTGCTAAATAATATTAGTAATAGATTTTATTATTCAACTATAGAATTTACCTGTCGGTAATTTCTATTTTTTTAATAGTAATAGAATATAATGGAAAATAAGTACCTTTGGATAGTACTTAGGCCTCTGCTACCCATGACCAAAGAACTCAACCTGAGATCTTCAATAGAGTCACACACTTTCTCTCTTGCATCTCCCCAATACACTTTTGCCACAATGTTTATCTGTACAACAAATCAATACTTTCAAGACATTACTAATTACTTCTATGAAATTAGTTACGAAATTTTTCGATAATTTTTAGCTAATTAGTACTCCTTCTGTCCCTAATTACTTGTCCACCTTTTTTTTTAGTTGTCCCTAATTACTTGTCAATTTTGATAAATCGAGAAAGGATAAATTTTTTTTTACCTATTATACCTTCAATTAATTACTTTGGAAAAAATAGAACTTCTTGAAATCTTTAGTTTTTTATTCATTCACTTCATAATTAATAGGGGTAAAATGGTAAACTCACTACGTCAATCATTGTTTTCTTAATTGGTGTGTCAATTCAAAAGCGGACAAGTAATTAGGGACAGAGGGAATAACTCCAAGCTAAATGGATTTTTGTAATAATCCGTCGCTAAATGGAATTAGCATGAGTTTTTACTATTCACATATGAAATTTTGTTTGTCATTAATTTCTTCTTTAAAAGATTAGACTTATAAGAAAAAATATAGAACTTATTAATAGATCAAAATAATTACTACCTCTTTCTGCTTAGTCGCTGCATCAAGTAAATCAACAACTTGGACATCAGGTTTTTTGATATCATAATACTTCATCACTTCTGGATCTCTAAACTCCACCCATGGAATCAGAGCTAACAAAATAAATTGAAACCACGTCATAAAGTGAAAAAAACAAAAAGAAAAACTATCCAAAAATAAAAAGAAAATAGTTTAATATCAATCGACAATATAAAAGAATTTTTACTCCATCACACCACCTAAATGATACAAACAAAAAGTAACCTAAATATAACAACAGACGCATAATATGAAACTAATTACCTAAAAAATTAAACATGTGATCATGATGTAATTAGTGGCGAAGCCATAAATTCAGACTAGACGATTTTGAAAAATATTAGAGTATCACATCTATCCCTAGGATATCTACTTATGAGGAAATACTATTCTTAACCCCTTTACCACTAAACTTAAATATTCCTAATGTATTAAGGAGATTTTCGAAGTCAACCACAATTTTTGAACCCCTTTACCACTAAACTATTTCTAATGCACATCAAGGAGATTTTCGAATTTAGAAAAAAAAAATTTACTCTATTTTTGCAACACATTATTAATGTTAGGCCAAAGGGATTCAATTGATGAACCCGCCCCTTGACCCTCTTTCGCTCCTCAATGAATATATATACATATGTATAACAAATTAAATTACACTGATAATAAAGGAACTTACGCGAACCAGTTTTTGACCAGAGCTGGTCGCGGGACTCACTGAGAGTGTGAGTTTTGATGTGAATTAAGTAAACTGTGTCACCTTTTTCAGCCAAACTTTCAACTGTCCATTTCAATGCTTCTTTGCTGCTCGTTGAAAAATCCACTGCCACACCAATTGTCTTCCCCTTACTCCCCATTTTTTTAAAAAAAATTAATCACTTTCTTTCTTTCTTGTGAAAACTGAAAAAATAATTCAAGGAAATGGTTTTTTTTTTTTTTNTGAGAGTGTGAGTTTTGATGTGAATTAAGTAAACTGTGTCACCTTTTTCAGCCAAATTTTCAACTGTCCATTTCAATGCTTCTTTGCTGCTCGATGAAAAATCCACTGCCACACCAATTGTCTTCCCCTTATTCCCCATTTTTTTTAAAAAAAATAATCACTTTCTTTCTTTCTTGTGAAAACTGAAAAAATAATTCAAGGAAATGTTTTTTTTTTTTTTTTTTGTATATATTTTGTTTTCTCTAATTTTGATTTGAAGTAGAGGTGTTACGTGAATAATGGAAGTTAAAAGTATAGAAATTTGATCCATTATTTTCGTTTTTTGGTCTTCTCTTTCTGTTTTCATGATTTATGGGTGAAATGGGAAAACCACATTATTTCATGTTTATTGTTTTAGATTACCTTTGGGCCTATTTTTAAGGGTCTATGTTTGTAAATAATGTAACTATTGAATTTGGCTCCCCTCCATTACCCTTTTCCTCCATTTCGTCAAGTACACATTTAGATGAGAGACATGTGTATTATTTAATTGTTTAAGGTCAAGATTATATTTCATTAACTAGTTTCATAACCATAATTTCTCCTAAAACTAACAACTTTTGCAAGGGCTTAATTATGGTTATGATACTAGTTAATGAAATATAATCTTGACCTTTAACAATTAAATAGTACACATGTCTCTCATCTAGATGTGTACTTGACGAAATGGAGGGAAGCCAAATCCGTAAATATTTGGGTTTATTGAAATAAAGGAGCTACCAGCTCCACCAATATTACTAAAAAAAAAAAACACGCAAAATATTTGCATTGAGTGTGTATACATGTTGTATACTTTATACATCGGAAACTTATATGAATCTCACTAGTTTAAGATCAAATGACATAGATACATTCTGATTTGCAATATTATATATCTTTTTGAATTTTGGTGCGTCCAGATACGTCCAGATATACATATCCAGTATCTCGGGATACATGAGGTTAAAATTATGTGTAATTTGTTGTAGATACATTGTATTCAAGTGGATTTTCATGTATCTGTGATACATAACAAATCTATCTCGCCTCCCTCACCTCTCTCATCTCGCTCGCCACTCTCCTATGAATCTTCACCTCTCTCATCTCGCTCGCCACTCTCCTATGAATCTGGTATCTTAGATACATGTGAATTACACTAACATGTATCGAGTGTGATTCACATGTATCTGAAATACATAACAAATTTTGTTCATCTCCCTCCCCATCTCACCCGTCTTAGTGTATATGATAACAAAAAAAAAATAAAAAAAATAAAAAAATANATATATATATATACACTAGATTGGCCATGGCCCGTGCCAAGCACGGGCCCAACATGCTTGGTTTTAATGTCCTTTTAGTACAGTAACAATACAATTTAAATAGTTTTACTACATTTAGGAGAATGAATTTGTACTAATATTTGTAGAGCTAACGAGGAATAAATGAAAATAATTAATGTAATATATTTAATGAAGTGGCCAATATGCAATACAATTTACATTGAATCCAGTACAATTAGTTATTGGCAATGAAATGAGGCTAATACATAGTACAATTTGCATTGAATTCGATACAATTAGCTGCCTGTGTAGTATATATATAATACTACATATACACATGCAAGCCCATTTTCTTCTAGAAAAGTACGTCAGAAAATGAACAATTCACAGTTTAGGTAACATTGAGTTTTAAGCAGGTTGGGATTGGTATGAACGACGCCTAAGTTGCGACTCTGGAGTAGGCTGCTGCAAGAAGATTTTCGTTGGACCATTGGGATCGACATAACTGCAAAATCTGACAAACACAATAAGAATTCAGTAAAACCAGTTAGCATATTGAGGGGGAGGATCTTTAACAATTTTCGTTGTAAAAAGGTGAAAGCAACGTTGACATACGCATGTCTGATCATCTCACCAACTGGAGTTTGGGCAGCTTGGAGAGGATCTGCCCGTGGCTTTGGCCCCGACTGTTGCTGAGCACGTACCCAATACTTTATATTTTCAGTGATTGTAAGTTTTTGGATGATTTGCATAGTCATTTGATCACCAAGGAGAGTAGTAAAGAACTAATTCAACATCCCCTAATTGAAGAGAATAGTACACCAAGACATACAGATATGTCCAAATATAAGATCTCCAACTAAAAGCTTGATTTTAATTCTCTTTGCAGTACATGTGATCAAGAACTTTTGAGGATGAAACCATTGAACTTTTTCTTGTGAAAGATCACCTTGGAATGATTTAAAGCAACCTTCAAACACCAATTTTTTTTTTATAAGTACATGTTTGAGAAACCTCAAAAGATAAAGAATAAGAACAAAAAGGACTCCAAGTTGGAACATTTGGACTCAAAACATATCTTAACACATGTAACAACATTTAACTTATGTCTGGCATGTGAACAATTCTTTAACTAATAATGAACTAAGCGTATCACCCATTCTACTTCTCTAACATGAAAGAGCTATCAGATAGTTCTTAATTCTTAAAAAGACTCTTGAGACTCTAACTTTTATAATTACCATTTCAATCTCTTTTAAGTATTGTTTGTAATCAACCTCCGCCAAATCATGCCCAACATAAATACATCACATGTTTTGACAAAGATAAATAATTAGGACTACTCCTAATTTATAGCCCATGTTCAAAAAGTTTTCATTTCCTTTTCTCCTCTTCCTCCATTTCAGAATCCACAAAACAAAGCAAATGGAAAGAGTAAAATGTCACTTTCATCCATAAACTAAATAATAGAGCTTTCAAAAAAAAATGTAATGGTTCAAAAGAAACTATTATCTACTCAGATTACGTGAGCAACTTTCAATACTACAAATTAAATATGAAGTAGAATATAGGGGAAAAGGTCAATTCATTTATAGTAAGTTAGGATGCACATAAAAAGAAAAGCAGGAGAGTAGTGTGGACAAAGGAAGGAATAGGGACTTCTATTGGTATCTTCGGTAATGTAAGTAAATTAAGATGGTAACAAAAATGAAAGAAAGTTAAGTAACTTGGAGAGGAGCAACACGAAACTTCTACTGAAAAAAATCTTCAGGATTAGGAGGGCAATCATAATTTATTGTTGGACAATCATAATTTACTTTCAGATGATAAAATAATTACCATATATGTGCTGAAGGCAAGTGATCAGCTCTGGTATAAGCCTTTTGAATAAGAAAATTTTGAAAACCTGAAACTGCTTATAGTGAAAAATCCTTCCGACGACACCTGGAAAAGTAGACAAAGATTTATTAGACGATTGCAGGAAATATATATAACATGCAATGGTAGTCAAATGGAAGCAACAAACTACCTTTAAGGACTCGATGATAAACTAATAACGCGAGTTTTGTCTTTCTTGCTAAAACCTTTAATGATTTTTTCAAATTACTGAATAACAGATGATGATGCAGTATTGTATCAAAAATATTTTGTATTTGTCCTTGAAGTCATCCACTGCAAAGCAAAGGTCAAATTAATAGTAAGCGTATGTGTGAAATTGAAGATGATATTAAAAAATAGACATTGTTATCTTAACAAATTTAGAGTGACATGTATTGATTCTTGTTGTACCATATAGAAATTGATTTATACAGATGTGAAAGTGGAAAAGGGAGAAAAAAAATTGTTTTTATCACTACCACAGGCAATCAACAAAAAATCAGAGAGAGATCCAACATCGAAAGTTTGATAAGCAAAGAGAACGAAAAAAACACTCATCAGAAGAGGGATAGAACACTTCCAAGCCTGAGAAAGAAAGAAATTGGAGAGAGTTTGAAATGAGACCATGTATAGTAGTAATAATATAAAACTAATACTAATAACTAATAGATAGAACTAACTTGATTCCAAAAGAATCGAATAAATCTCGAACTTTGCATCTTTTCTCTATGACTAATCAGGCGGGGCGGGGGATTAGACTTCAAATTATAAACAACTTAAAAGTGCCTATTTCAAAAAAGATATTATGATGTCTTTTCTGAAATCTGCAGGACATGATCAATAATAGTATCAAAATGGAGCATCATAAACTGCCAAGTAGTATATAAGGGACTCCAAGAATCTGGTTGCAGATACATTCTTGAAAGCATCACATATATTATATAGTTTTCTCAAGTTCATCCGTCAGTAGTAATGAGACCATATTCAAATATTGTCTCACTGTTGTCACAAATTACCTCTGTATGAGACGTGAAATTGAATTATTGTCTCACTGTTGTCACAAATTACCTCTGTATGAGACGTGAAATTGAATTCAACACTTGGACCACTAAACGTGTTCAACGCTTGAGTTCTCTGCTCTTGTCCTGACCCTTCTCTGTACATTAATTATGATAGTGTTCAACTCAATAAAGCCTTGTATGATGTATGGCAGACTTATTTCTTCTAGGGTCATCTTGTCAAGTTGTCAAGTCAATTCCCAATTAGTTACAAGGATATTCAGCGAGCTCTAGAAATGAAAGGAACTACGGAACTCGCTCTATGTAAACAAAGTTCAACCACTACATACCTCATTTAATTTTTTTTTTTATTGATTTATTTGTATCATTTTAGGAGTTTGACTAAATAAGAGAAGTACACATAACATACCTTCATTTTCATTCTTCTGAATTAGTGAAATAGAAAATCTCAAAAATTATTCTATGAATCCTCAACTACATCCTAGAGATATGGTCATGAAATAACTTTAAGATCAAAATCTCACATGAAAGGGGGGAAATGGTGATAAAGAACTTGAAACTCTGAGTGCTCATGTTTCATAAGGTTTGGTTTCAAATTTTCTTATATCCTCTATGGGATATGGATTTCTGCAAAAATATATAAGCATTGAAGAATCATAATAATGGTACCACACATATATTAATCAGAAATACAGTTTAGTAGAAGTAAATGTTGTACCTTGTATATGAGAATTTTGAAGTACACTAGTGAAAAGGAGAAAAAGAAATACAATAAATTATTCAGTTGGCTGAGGCATATTATCAAACACTTTGGGTGTGCAACTTTACTTCGTAATAGTTACTTCATTTACTTCAATACCAAAAAACTTTGAAGTACCTCATTTCAGAGCAAACTTCTTAAGAACAAAAATAAATCAGAATATGCATGTCGAGGAAATAACACAAGAAAAATTACAAGCATATTATAAATAGGTCAAATTGGAGTGCTTACCAGTAAACAAATTAAAAACCAACAGATTAAAAAAAAAAAAAGGGGGAGAGAGAGATACAACATCTAAGAAAACGTCCCAATTCTTCTTGAAGATGCGGCACTAAGAAATAAAATACTCAAAAAAATCATCGATAAATAAGATCCAAACCTAAAAACTAAGAAATAATACGCTAATTGGATGAAACTTTTCAGCAAAATTGTGAAACTTCTTGTTCAAACACATGCAAAACTAAAATAGAAAACCTACCTAGAAAAGCCCAATGAAGAAGCTTCAATGAGATAATTCAAAGAAATGAGAGAGATTAATGATGCAAAATTTGACAAAAATAGAGATAGTAAAAGGACTAACCATGACTTTTGATGTTTTTTTTTTCCTACTTCCTCTAGTGGATTTGCAAGAGCTGTAATGGCAAAGAAGACAGACTTCATAGGAAATTTGGTTAAGTGTGAAGGAGTGAGTAATGGCAAGACACCTGTTTCAAAGTACTTACACGTGGCTTTCTGAACTTGTTGTCTAAAAAGTACAATTATTAAAGCCTCTTGTACAGGCACCTGCAGTAGTTTGTGGCCTAAATAAGCAGTACAATTTACACAACTTATTGTACATCTAAGTATTGCAGTGATGGTCCTTTTCTTGTTGACTTATATAATATAGAATATATATATATATATATAGTTAAGAGTATATTCCTCAAATGTGAAAAAAAAAATCAGATTCAAGGAATACAAATTAAATTTAACTTACCTGTTTGTGCTAGTTGAAGTCAAGATTATCATTCTTCGTAGAAATCATATAGATTGATCAAGATCAAACTAAAAATTCTTTAAATACACTAAAACGAGCCTTTCTAGCCGCATCTGAATCGGCCTTTATTTTATTTATTTTTTGCCCCTCGACAAAATTAAGATAAAATTGAGTCAAAAATCTCAATTAAAAAAATTAATGAAATTTTAATTTTAAAAATCAGAAAATTCATAAAGATTATAACATATCTACAATATTCAAAATAAAGTACTATGATTATTACAATACTTTTCAATCTTGAATTTTATTGTTGACATATGCTGAACAATGAAATGTGGGCTTGGTGTCGTGCACATTCTCTTCCCCTCAATTAATAACTAGAAATTGAGATGGCCTAAAAATAACTTTAGGCATGTGACTGATTTGGTCCCATTTTAATTGAACACATCAGTTATAATAAACTGTATCCAATTACACTTTTAGTTTAAATTTTAAAATCGTTTTTGCCTATGTTTTCATTCGTTTATTAGGTAGCTGCTAAGTTAGCCACATAAAATATGTCATTTACTATAACTATAACATTTGTGTTGATAAGCCATAAAATCTCGGGTCTTTTCTACTTGAGGTTGATGCTTATAATGAGGAGATGACATATATTTATATGGTTAAATTAACTATTTGATAGACGAATGAAAATACAAGTAAAAATATTTTCAAAATTTGAATTGAAAGTGTTTAATTAAAATACTTTATTAAGAATTAACATGTTTAATTGAAAAATGACTTAGTTCAAATATCTAAATGAAATATCGTGACAATTTTTTTAAAAATGACCATGTATTAAGCTTTCCTTATAATATGCATCTAGAATATATTGTCATGTAGACCTCCGTGACTTAATGGTGTACAAGCAAGCAATATTCCATTAGGACATATAAGAATTCGAAACGTAAAAGAAAAATGATGCAATTATATATCAAGATTCCATATATATAATTATAGAAACCAATATCATAATCCAGTTGATGCAAGAGGGAAACCATAAGTAGAATATTTAATTAATACTATACGTTAGAATAAATTCTTAGGGTTTAAACTGAAAATCAAACTATCGAACCTAGGGTCAACTTCAAGGTAGGGGCAAAAGAAAAAAAAACGATGTTTGATGTGAACAGAAGCACGCATTTCGCTAAGAAAGCGAATCAAAATTTATCGTATCGAAGTTATATCTACTTTTTATTATTGAATTATCAAAATTGAACTCTGAAAATATCGAGTTGAATATCAAATGTTCACCTCTAGTGAATTATGGTATACCATATGTATGGATAACGTTAACAAGTAATTTAGGTGTTTTAATTGATTTATGCCAATAAATTTGTAATGTCAGTGCTTGAGAGAGGAGATCTAACTTCTACACATGGTTTCTCTAAAAGCTAACATGTAATTGATGTTAAATGTGTATTTGATGAAATATGAATATATCTTGTCAAAATATCTATCCTTCAATACATAATTACCAAAGTTTCGTAATGTTTAATATTTAATACCTACTTTCAATTATCAATTACTGAATTACTGAAATTAAACTTTGAATTACCGAAATACTAAAAGCTTCCTAATTTCCTTGTGAAAGTATTATAATACTATTTTTTTCTCACCAATTCAATCAAAATATACGTGAGAATAGTGCATCCCAATCTCTTATGTTAGATGATCGTGAAATTTACGTGAGAATAGTACGAATTTACTACACTCATACTAAGTTCATTTGATTAAAAATTGAAAATTTTGTCTCCCACTTGGATCATAAGAACCAAAACATATGTACTTTGTCAAACACATTTTCGTTTTGATTATGCTCCTCTCTTTGCCTCTTTTAGGCAAAAGATTTTTTGTCAACAAAATTAGTATTTTTATGATCGTCAATAATTTAGAAAGAAAATTAATATTTTACATTAAATTTAAAAGTATTTTTAATATTTTTCTTCAAGATTAATCAAAGATATAGATGTAGGAGAAAGAATGGAGTCCCTACTCCTTATAATTAAAGCTAATTTCGTAGACTTATTTATATCAAAAAAGTCTATAACTTGTCAGTGATGTGACTAAAGAATAAGGACAATGAAGTATTAAAGAGAAAATTGATTAAGTTACACAAATATTCTATTTTTATCAAAAAAGTCTGTAACTTGTAAATTAATGATTTTTAAACCCTCGTGATTAAAAAAGTTAATAATAAAGTTGCAAAAGAACCATATCTTTACACAACCCTATGTATTTTATCTTTTAAGACGAGGTATTGTTTTTTCTAGAAGAAAATGAAAGATTATATTAGATTTTTAAAATTTTTAATTTAATAAAGGATTAGATCAAAATGGGCAAAACATAAATCTACAAACGCAAGTTAATAGTCCTTTTCTACATCTCCGTGCACGATCAGAGCATTTGATGCCTACTTGCCCTTGTTCTAAATTAGTAAAAGTAATAATTGTACTCCTTTTTATCATAAAATAATTGTCATATTTTTATTTTAAAAAAAATTAATTTGACTCATTTTTTAAATTGAATATATATTCTATTTTAAATTTAAATATTAAAAAATTATACGATAAATATTACAAGTTGTGATTCTCCATATGTTAATTTTATGAAAACATCTATTCTAAAATACTAAGCAAAATCCACAAAATTAAACTTTCGAAAAATGAAATTCAGACAACTTATATGTAGAAATAATATTATCTTATAAAATGAAATTTGTCTTGAATTATACAAAAGATAAATAATTAATTTACTCAACTAATATGGACAAACTAGCCAACAATAGGTGTGAACTAAAATAAACAATACATATATATATTTGATATTTTTTTCCATTTCTATACACATTGACCAGAAGCTTATAAATGTAAAATGTAATACGTTACACCTACTATCAACGGGTAGATAATTGATCATGGAAAAATTATATAAGTGAAGGTTTATTATTTAATAATTATCACTTTTAAGTATATTTTTAATTTATTATCATTTTTGTCAACTTTTAGCAATACTTACTTAAACAATTTTGTTCTTTTAAACTTAGCAAAAAGTGTTGTCATTCGCAACTTTTAGCAGTACTGTCATTCAACCAAATTGTTATATATGGTTAAAAGAATAATGTTGACAAATATCGTAAATATTTTTTAAAAAGTGTACACGCAAGTAATTTTCCCATTGATCATTATACCACAAGTAACTTACACGATGCTTTTTGTATACCATGTATTTTAAATAATAGTATTTTATATTGTTCATGTACTATAAGGGGTCATTTGGTGTGATTGATAAGAAGAGTTAATCCCAGAATAAATTTCAAGTATCTTTTATTTCGTTGTTTGGTTGCAAAGCTTGGGATAACTTATTCTAGAATTATGAATTAGTACCGAGATAAGTTATCCCTCACATTGAGTTGGTATAATAATCCCGGGATAAAATAGGAAAATGACAAATATATCCCTTTAAATCCTTTTTATACATTATTTTTCACATTAATGTATATTTACGAGTCCGGAGCCTAAAGGGCAAAAAAAATTGTCAAAAATTCCAAAAGGGCACATCACTTTTTATTCTAACCAAAAGGGCGAATTTTCCTCTGACAAAATGACAAAATTGCTGCTATTTTGTCTAAAAAAAATTATTTTATTTTTAATTAAAAATCGCTGCCACAACAGCGATTTTGTAAAATTTTTTTTTCTTAAAAATCGCTGCCATTGTAAAAAGAAAAAAAAAATTTGCTGTGGCAGCGATTTTAAGTCAGAATTATTTTTTTTCCTTACACATCGCTACAGGGGCAGCGTTTTTCATGCCGAGTGCTATTATTTTCATGCCTATTATTACTTATTAATAATATAAAAATGATAAACAAGACGACAGTATACTCAATAAAATTGTTGAAGCATGAGGAAAATTGAATTATATATCATAAATAATAATAAAAGAATATTAAATTAAAAAAAAAGTTTTTTTGTAATTCTTAACCAAATTCGCTGCTATAGCAGCGATTTTGAAGAAAAAAAAGTTATTTTTTCTTTTGAGAAAATATGCAGCGATTTTTATTTTTGTTTTGTCAGAAGCCCTTTTGGTTAATTTTTTTTTTGATGTGCCGTTTTAGTTTTTTTAAAGAAAAAGCAGCGATTTTTAATTAAAAAAAATTACAAAATCGCAGCAATTTTTAATTTTTTTTTAAATTTTTTTTTACAAAATCGCTGCTGTGGCAGCGACTTTTAATTAAAAAAAAAAAAATTTAGACGAAATAGTAGCGATTTTGTCATTTTGTCAGAGGAAAATCGTTGTTGACGCAGCGATTTTGCCCTTTTGGTTAGAATAAAAAGTGATGTGCCCTTTTGGAATTTGTGACAATTTTTTTTGCCCTTTAGGCTCCAGACTCGTATATTTACATTATTTTTAATACCATGTATAATAATACTAGTTACAGTAGCCCGTGCTAGCACGGGCCCAACATATATTTATATTTTTTATTTTAATTTATGTGACATTAATAAAATTTTGACTGTTAAACAATTTTTTTGTATGTTCTTTAAATTTTAAGTTGTTGATTATTGTGATTAATAATACTTTATATGTAATTTTTAATATTCTCTTTGTCCCAATTTATGTGTCATTGATAGAATTTCGAAAGTCAAGCAAATTTTGTATATGTCTTTTAGATTTTGAAGTTATTTAATTATTATGAGTTATAGTACATTTTACGTATATGTTACTTTTCTATCCCAAACTATGTGACATTAGTAGAATTTTGAGAGTTGATCAAATTTTTTGTATGTCCTTTAATTTTGAAGTTGGTAATTATTGTGTGATTTGTTGTACGTTTCATGTTATTTCAAATAATATATATTATTTCCGCTATCCTAATTTATATGGCACTAATAGATTTTGAGCTTCAACCAAATTTTATAGATGTCTTTATAATATTTTAGGGTTTAATTACCTCTTTTTTATTTTTAATCCATTAATATGTTTTCTTCACAATTATCAGTAGAGCTACCTTAAACGGTGATGTGGCGCTCTCTATGACCTTCATTGTCATTTTTCTTTTTTCTCCTTTTTTGAATTTTTCTCAATTATATTATTTTTAAAAGTTATTTTCATAACTCACACTTCTTGATCTTCATAAATTATACTTTTAATTAGTATTAATAATATTCATAACTTTCAAACCTTTTATATTCATA
>NW_026025288.1:218140-221318 GCF_019186545.1 Solanum stenotomum
CAACAACAAGCTCAATATTCATCAATTACAACCTCTATAACTACAACTTGCTTAAAGCCAGCCCAACCTAACAGTTCATAATTCACATAGCACACAACTCGACAGCAACACTCTAACAATTACAAATTCTCAACAACAAGCTCAATATTCATCAATCAAAGTTCCATAGAAAGGCACTCACAAGATCATCAAAACACAATATCAAGTTTACTAATGATAAATATGTGCAATGCAATGAAATGCAATGTCAAGTATAGTGATGCATGTCTGACCTAGTGATACACACCCGCTGTCTCTTAGTCCGGGACCCATGGGGGACATATCTGTCCATACATCCATCGCGGCGCGCGATACGACCCTCGATAATAGTAACCATCGCGGCGTGCGATACGTCCCTTGAAATATAGTATTCATCGCAGCGCGCGATACGTCCCTCGAAATGGTACATCCTCTTTAATTTCTTATTCTTTCTCAATTCACATAACATTTGTCGAAACCATGTCTCAGAACAATGCAAATGACATGTTCACACAAATAATGAGGAAATGACCATTTTCATAACATTGCACAATTCACAACAACACAATCATGATACAACATCAGCAATGATTCAACAAGCCTTTCAAACCATTCTCAACATATCACACACAAACAATTAATCACATTGCCTTTTATTACTCCTTTTTCATCATTAGAATTAATCAACATGAACAAGTCAACCCATTAACAAGTCCCATTACTCCCCAACACATACCACAAGGAAATACACGAATTTCATACACTTAACAAGGGTTTAGAAATTCACTTGCCTCAAATAATCGAACAATCACTCCGAAACTTGAGCCTTTCCTTTTTGTTGAGCTTCCAAATCAATGCAATCTATTCAAGTACATATTCATTATAAGATTCTGAAACTAACAACACCCATATTACTATAGGTTTAGCCTAGACCCAAAAGATCACCTAAATCTATAATCAAGTTCCTAAGTTTCAAGCTTAGGGTTAAGTTCCAATTCTTTTCCAATATCATAAATATAATAATATTAATTAAAAAGGAAGCCAACTGGTTATGAACCAGTGGCGGCAACCATGCCAATTCTCTTAATACCTGCACCCAAACTAATAACCTATCCATCCAAAGTATAAATTAAGCATTTTCCAATTTCAATTTATTATTCACTACGGAAAGAATGAATTGAAATTAATGCCAACCTCCAGCTCTTGTTCCCCCCAGAACTTCCAACCAATATAATCCTTCCAATTTCTAATGATTAACTAATCATATATCAATTATTGTCATAATTATCCAATATGAGTATTAAAAGCTTTATGTCTTTACTGAAGGACTACAAACAGCGAAAAAAAATATATATGCCATTCACAGATTTTGTCAAAATCTGACCCTTTTTCCCCTCAATTCCACGTTACCATAAATTAACAATAACCGACTCTCTATGTATCCATAAAATAATAAGAATTAAGGTTGTAATTATACCTTATATTTGCTTCCATCGAGTTTTTACAGAGATGCTACGGCTGATTTTGAGTTTGACTCAGAACATCCATCCTCAGTTAAGTTAATTTGTATGAGCCAAGTGGTATAGGGTTTTAACTTAAAATATAGGGGAACTTTCACATATAGCCACTCAAAAATAGTCTAATTACTCTTCATAGCTATAGTTTGATTATTACAATTTGTAGCTACATGTTATATAGAGGAGAGAGGCGAGCGAGACTGCGAGAGAAAGGAGAGAGGCAAGAGAGAGGGGGCAAAGAGTGGAGAAAGGTGAATTGTATATGTATATAGGTTAGATAATTGTATATTATACATATATATTTGTATATATGGCAACAGAGATTGGGAGAGGGAGGAGAGAGGCGAGAGAGAGGAGGTAGAGAGGGGGAGAGAGGTGAATTGTATATGTATATATGTTAGATAATTGTATATTATACATATGCAATTGTATATATAGCAAGCGAGATTGGGAGAGGGAGGAGAGAGGCGAGCGAGATTGGGAGAGAGAGGAGAGAGGCGAGCGAGAGAGGGCAGAGAGTGGGAGAGAGGTGAATTGTATATGTATATAGGTTAGATAATTGTATATTATACATATGTATTTGTATATTCTGACGAATTATACATATACAAACATGACTAATTATACAAACTCGAAGTCAGCCTGCGTAATTAATGTATAATGTTAATCGTGAGTGGTAATTATAGCAAACTATAGCTATGATGAGTAATTAAGTAGTATAAGTTTGCTTAACCGCGTAATTTTCCCTAAAATATATTATATATAGACTTGACTTATTAACCATCAACTAATAAAGATTAATTATTTAATAAATACCCGTTAACTAAATAATCGTAGTTAAATAAATAGTTCAAAATTCCCAACCAACTTCACAAACTGATCCAAAGTGACTCAAGGCAACTACCGAGATGGGTAAAATGGTAATTTTTACAAAACTTCTAAAAATGACTTTCCGGGTCATTACAATTTATTGTGATTTTGAATATTTTGTGGGGTAATAGGACGCACGCAAAGTTAAGGTGTCTTTTTGAAAATCTGGGACAACTTCAAGTATCACTTAATGTTTTTTCTCAAAATCTAATTTACTTTCATAAACTATGTGTCAGATCAAAATCAGATTAACAAATTCAAAAGGAATGAGTAATAAATAGCTTATACAATGACATATTTATTATTTAAAAGAAGTACTCCTTTTGGTTGAAAACTAACAAGATAGTTACAATGTAACTAAATACTATAAAAATCTTTGCATTGTGGCTTATTGTATATATATATATATATAAAATGGGCCCAAATGAGGTAGGTAATTAATGGTGTTAAATTGTCCAATAATACAAATTTTAAAGGTACAACCATAAAAGAAGAATGTACAACACTATCTAAGCACATATCATCCAACACTTGTCATGTGCTAAGTAGTAGATATTCCCACTTATTATATATTATAATAATTTACTACTCCTTATTTATATAATAATTATACATATTTTTCTATTAAATATAACATTATATAAATATAATTTTTATTTATGAATTTATTTGACTAATTCTTATGTTTATTTTATTTTGATTTCTCATAAATTTTCTTCTCTTTAACAAACTTAAGAGGGAAGTTCTATTTTTAAGCTAAATAAGAAAAAAGT
>NW_026025289.1:0-251 GCF_019186545.1 Solanum stenotomum
CGAGACCCTTTCAACCCGAACAGATTATGCCACGACGATCCTTGCGAAAAACTCTACAAGTTAGCCTTAAGAATGACTCAAAACGGACCTAAGATGATCAAGATCTCACATTTCAAAATTCAACAACAATTCAATTCGGAAATCACCCTAGCAGTGGCTAAAATTGATTCCTTACCTCAAACGAAGCCTCCCCTCGCGTTTCTAAGATCACCGCTAGATTTCACTCGAAATTCTCTTGAAGTTTGCCTTTT
>NW_026025290.1:0-632 GCF_019186545.1 Solanum stenotomum
TTTGGGTCAAGGCTAAACGCATAGTAATGCGAGTGTTGTTAGAATTCAGAATCTTATTGTGGTTACTTATTTGAATAGATTGCTTTGAGTTGGAAGTTCAACGAGATGGGAAGACTCGAGACCCAAAGTGATTGTTCAATTAATTAAGGCAAGTGGATTTCTAAACTCTTGTTAAGTGTATGGAATTCATGTATTTCCTTGTAATATGTGTTTAGGGTAATGAGGCTTGGTGATGGGTTGACTTGTCCACATTGATTAATTCTAATGATGAAAAAGGGATAATAAAAGGCAATGTGATCAATTGTTTGTGTGATGTGTTGAGAATTGTTTGAAAGGCTTGTTGAATCATTGTTGATGTTGTATCTTGATTTTCTTGTTGTGAATTGTGCAATGTTATGAAAATGGTCATCTCCTGATTATTTGTGTGAACATGTCATTTGCATTGTTCTGAGACATGGTTGTGACAAGTGTTATGTGCATTGACAAAGAATAATAAAATAAAGAGGATGTACCATTTCGAGGGACGTATCGCGCGCTGCGATGGAGACTATATTTCGAGGGACGTATCGCGCGCCGCGATGGATGCATGGGCAGATATGTCCCGCATGGGTCTCGGACTAAGAGACAGCGGG
>NW_026025291.1:0-602 GCF_019186545.1 Solanum stenotomum
AGGAGGAATAGCGGTGACGAGCAGGGCCAAGTCATCATTAATGTCAGAAGTGAAAGAGAAGCAAGATCAAGATCCCATTTTGCTTGAGTTGAAGGCAAATGTTCAAAAGCAAAGAGTATTAGCTTTTGAACAAGGGGGAGATGGTGTTTTGAGATTTCAAGGTAGATTGTGCGTACCTATGGTAGATGGACTCCAAGAGAGGATTATGGAGAAAGCTCACAGCTCCAGATATTCTATTCATCCGGGTTCCACCAAGATGTATCGTGATTTGCGTGGAGTTTATTGGTGGAATGGCATGAAGAAGGGCATTGCTGAGTTTGTTGCTAAGTGTCCAAATTGCCAACAAGTGAAAGTTGAACACCAAAGGCCCGGTGGTTTGGCTCAGAGGATAGAACTTCCAGAGTGGAAGTGGGAGATGATCAATATGGATTTCATAACCGGGTTGCCAAGGTCTCGCAGACAGCATGATTCTATTTGGGTAATTATCGACCGAATGACAAAGTCAGCTCATTTTCTACCGGTAAAGACTACCAATACAGCAGAAGATTATGCCAAGTTGTATGTTCAAGAGAAAGTGAGACTTCATGGAGTCCCAATCTCCA
>NW_026025292.1:0-719 GCF_019186545.1 Solanum stenotomum
AAGAAAGTTTTGGTATGTAAACTATAAATGTCACGCCCCGAGCCTACACCCTGGGCGGGACCGGCACTCGGAGACCATTGCTGGCCCCAAGCGAACCCTTGGCCTGGCTTTCTTAACTCAGCGGAAACCTACTCAACAGAATAACTCAATGCTATGCAGAGGCATAAACAACTTAAATGATACATATCTGGCCAAAAAGGCAACTCGAGTCTCAAAATAGAATACTTACATATGTACATAGATAAGAGACTCAAAACTAACTGACTGACTGTCTATGAAGCCTCTAAAATACTTAGATGGATGTTGGGACAGACCCCACAACACCCTAATAAACAAAACTAAGAGAACAAAATAACTGAGCCCTTTGGAAGCAAGGAGGCTCACCACTGACTCTAGAGTGCTCAACTGGATCAACGGTGTGCAGGATGCTGATCCTGGGTACCTGCGTCTGCATCATAAAACGATGCAGGCCAACTGGCATCAGTACATGGAATGTACGAGTATGCGAGCTGGACCGCTAAAAACAACTTAAGCTTGAAAAGGGANAACAAGAGATCACTTACCTTGACTCTGAACGACTCACATACATAACTGGACTCAAAGTAAAGCAATAAGACACGAGCCACACATATAAAGCTTGTAAAAGAATGTAAACAACTTAGATGTTACAACGAAAATGGATCTATGTACAGTGAAAATCTCAATTGGATGTATTTGGG
>NW_026025293.1:0-16245 GCF_019186545.1 Solanum stenotomum
TTTTGACATTAAAAATGCATTTGTTAACCGAATTTCCGCATAATGTTGGTTGGGTGGTAAGAACTCTCCAATCTAGTTGAAAATAATTTTTTAAATTAGATTTATGTGTTGACACCCAATTTTGATCCTCCTCGATAGGAATTAATTTTCGAGCTGCTTAAATTCCTAGCGTTATGAATTAATTAGCCTTATAAAATTCAAAATATTTTTGAAGTTATTTTAAATAATTTTTTCATTTTTATAATTTTTTGAATAATATATATGTTTTACATAATTATGTATATATCAATTAGTATATTCTATGAATATTTGAAAATAGTCTCAAAAAGATTTTGTTTATATTATTAATCATTTAGTTTATAATTAAGTTAATTATTTTATTTCGTTAAAATTAAGAAGCTCGCTAATTAATTTTTATTGATTCACCTTACGTAGTTTTTAGCCGAATTACCAACTAAATTCATTTCGGCTAAAATGTTAATTCGGTTTGGCTACTTTTGACACACTTAATTGCAAGACCAAGGAGTTGGGCCCCTTTTCTCTGAATTTCGAACAACCCATCATTTCTACATTTAGCAAAACTTAGCCCAATACATTCAATATACCCATCAGCACATTACAACAACAACAACCTGACCCACCTTCTCAATTTCAAAAGAGACCCAGAAATGACGTGTAAACAGAGGAACAACGTCAACAAAGCGGAGCAAGTTCACGGAGTGAAATAGAATCTCGAAATGACAATCCAATAGCAGCGAGTTGACGGAGATACACGTCGAGCTCAAGCTTTGGACGCACCTAGAGATTTGGTTGTCGTCTTCCTCCAACGTCCATCTCAGTCGCAGCAGAAAAGCACCTGCGACTTCGCCCTCACAACTCTCACTTTTCTTCTTGCCTCGCAAGATTACTCCACGTAGGCACTCAAGGATGAGAGATTGATCTGAGGCGTCCGTCTACCTTTCCCCTTCCGGAATAGGACGATTTTTTCAGAGAAAAGTTGTATCCCCAAATTGGTGAAAGGTATTTGGAGTTTTGAATTTCGAATTGGGCCCTAAAATCTGATTTTTGATCTCTTTCCCTCCAAGTCTCAAAACCCTAATGATTCCCTTCTATATATATTTGTTCTTGTTCACTAATGGAAAAAAAAAGAGGATTCTGTTTTGAGACTAGGATATAGAAATTTATAGTTCATAAAAAAAAAAGGATTTTAGAAGTTAGCAAATAGAGAGTTGATAGCTGAACAGAAGCATTCTCAAATAGCTTCAAAATTATCGGAGTTTTCTTTGGATTTGGTTTCTTTTTTCTCGGATCGTCGGGGCTCGCCAGAGTGTTCGGAATCTCATTCCAGTGGTGAAAGATCTTCGTCGATGCTTTGCTCGTTTGTTGTCCTGTTTGCTGCACTCAGAAAGGTAAACTCTATTCTTGTTCGTGTCATTTATTTCTTAAGGTGTAGATTGTTCACTGCTTCAAGGTTATAAGCTAGGTAAATGTTGAAATTCGAAAATAATCTTGACTTGCTCTAAAGGTCGAAATCAGTGGTGTTTCTTTGTTTTATTTATTTAAATTTCCTAGTTCATTTGGTTATAAGTCTAGCTGACTCAATGTGATTCTGAGTTGTTCGTCTCTCTATTTCCTAATCGCCTTGCTGTTAAGCTTGTTGGTTGGCTGTCGGTTAGTATGATTGTGAATTTTCTGGATCTATAATGCCGGTTCTTATAGTCTGTTAGGCAATGGTTGTTTCATTCGTTTAGCTAGCATGAATCGTGTAGGTTGAATAGTTTTATTTCTCCTCTTGTATAGTGTTTGTTCCATCCGTGTTCAATGAAGTAAAATATGGTTCATCTGTCAGTTATTTACAACTTTAAAATCTCATTCGTAATAGTGTTGTTCGCATATTTTCCATTGCCTCTCACGTCGAGTCGATCTTCTTAAGTCTGTCCTAGTTTAATTAAAGTAAAGGCTAAATCGATAATTTGTTGGAATGTTCATTGATGTCAGCTTGCTTCGTTCCATTTCCGTCCTTCTGAATAGGTTTACTGTTTGTATTTCTCACTACTCGCCTCGTGAACCATGCTAATATTTAAAGTTCCCATAATTGGTATCTATGAGTGTCACGACCCGAGCCTACACCCTGGACGTGGCCGGCACTCGAAGACCATTGCTGGTCCCCAAGCGAACCCTCATCCTGGCTGACTACAAGCGGAAAACTGATTTAAGCATACAAAGCTTAAAAACAGAAATAAAAGTTCATAAAACTTGAATACAAACTTTAAGTCCAAAGAAAACTCTGTATAATAAAATATATACACCTCGCCATAAAAAGGCAATTTTAGTCTTTAAAACATTTAATAAAATAAATGATACAGACTTCTCAACTGTACTGACTATCTATGAAGCCTCTAACTGATAAAGATGAAAGTCGGGACAAGACCCACGACATCCTAACAACTGATATAACTGAAAGGTAAAAGAAATCCTCCAAAAGCAAGGAGGCTCACCATAGCTAACTCGAACTCTCGGATGTATCAACGAAGCTCCTGTTGATGATCTTGAATACATGTGTCTGCATCATGAAAAGATGCAGGTCAAATGGCTCAGTACGTGGAATGTACGAGCATGTAAGAGGAATTGTAAAACATAAACATAAGCTTGAAACTTGATAGAAATGAAACATACTTACCTCTTCTCAAACTTACTCAACTCAAGGAATATTCAAAGGCACTCAAAACTACTCAAACTTACTCAACTCAGAAGTACTTAAGGATAAGATACTCAACTCTGAGATTAGATACTCAACTCAAGGATATGATATTCAACTAAAAGATATGATATTCGACTCTGGATACTCAACTTTGAATACTCACCTAAATATGACTGAACTCATTTCAATATAAAGCAATTTAAAACAAGTGCAAAAGAAACAAACTGTTTAAAAACATGCTGTCAAATCTGTGTGTATGCAAGGATACAACATAACTCTGAAATGTATATAAAAATACAATAAACTGATGTATATAAAAATACAATAACTTCTGTGGGAGTTTTTCTAACCGACAGCCATCACATAAGAGCTATAGTGATGATACAGCGATCTACCTCACGCTGCCAGCGCATCCTATACCCTGCCAAAGGTATAGGACCTGAACTACTAATGGATCCACTAGTCTATGTGAAAAGGGTTCATCTAAAAAGTATGACCCTTTTCTACCCATGATGGCTACATGGTTTATGGGGGCTGTGAGTTGTTTGAACTCTCCCCCATATCGGTGCTCAATACTACTCCCAAAAATATACTAGCTCTTACGTTTTAAAAACATACTTCTTTCTGCTGATTTGAGATAATTGCTCAAAAACTTAGCTCAAAGGCTATCTTGGAAATCTCAGTTTCCCTACTTGCTTCATTTAGAAAGCTATTACTCTTTTCTGAAAACTAGCTCGAAGGCCCTTTGGAAATCTCAGTTTCCGTTCTTATTTAAATGTGAAAACATTTATAAACTCTTTGGGAATACTTAGTCCCCATATACTTTTGAAGAAAAAGACTTCAAACTTTACTCTTTACTCTTTACTGAACTCAAAACTTAAGTCTTAAAACAAAGTTAAAACGTTTGTAAAAGACTTCTTAAAATATGGTTCATACCGAATTATGGACATGAACTACTCAATGCAAGGTTTTCAATAACCATAGATAGAACTCAAATACTTGGAACTCAAGAACTTCAATGATATTACTAATTTCAAGAATGCTCAACTCAGAGGGTTCGTGCGGAATTATAAGCATGAACGACTCAACTCAAAGACTCAAAGATACTTCTCTTCTCAAGACTGCTCGACTTATAGGATTCATGCGGAATTATGGGCATGAACAATTCAACTCAAAGACTTTATGGGTAACATGTAATAGTCCCATGCTTAGAAATATAATCTCAAAGGGGATTAGGAACTCAATACTCAAGACTTAGAACTTGAAGATACTACTCCTCTCAAAGATACTCAACTTCTGGAGTTCATGCGGAATTTATGGGCATGAACGACTTGACTCGTAGGTCTACATAACATTATGAAACTCATGTATGTGACTCTTCTCATTCTCTGACTTACTTCCTCAAAACTTAGTTCAAATCGATAGTTGATCTCAAAGGATTCACAATTGAACTCAAAGGCTTCCTTGAACTCTACTCTTAACTCTCTCTTGAATTTGAATTATGAATTCAAGAGTTATGATTCATGATATGAAGGATCTCAATAACAATATAGCTATTCGATAATTAGGAATATAACTTTTAAAAGAAACGTGAATTCAAGAACTCAAAATCAACTTATCTCAAGAATACTCAAATCTAGGGAAAGTTTCCTAGATTACTCTTTTACTGATCTGAAAGTAGATGTAGGGTGTGAGGACGAACTAGTCCAACACTATGATAGCCTTACATACCTAGAAGAACAAGATTATTGAAGAATCTTGAAGAATCTTTAAGAATCTTGAAGAAGAACTTGATTAGAAGCCTTGAAACCCTAGCTTGAAGGTAAACAATCAAGAAGACCTTTCTTGAGATTCTCGAGTTAGTTTCTTAAAATCTCTATAGCCAAAAATTATGATTTTCATGAGTGAAGATGAAAATCTGATTGTTTTGAGCTTTTTATTAGTCAAGAAATTCGTTGATGGTTTTCTTGGAGGTAAAAAGACAAAAACCGATTATTTTCAATATTTTCCCGTCGGCTAATTCGTAACAGCACTGTATAGGTTACTAAAATAGTCATAACTTTTTACTCAGATATTGGATTGACGTGAAATTGGTGGGGTTGGAAAGTAGATTCAATTACCTTTAATTGGATAGGTTATGGCTAACGTAACTCTTAATATTCTGATAGATATGGTCATTTAAATTTGACCCAAGCAGAATCTTACATCAAAACTTAATGAAACTTCAAAAACACTTATCAAGAACTCTAATCTTTAAATTTCAAGAACGAAATTACACTGAATAAATCATGATTGGCGTGTGGGTGAAATAACCCAACACTATGGAAGCTTACATACCTCTTAGGGATTAAACCCATGGCGAAAATCCGCAACAAGATGCAAGAATCTCGACGAACGCTTTCATCCTTTCTTTATTCTCCTCTTTTCTCTTCTTCTTTTCTCTTCTTGAATTCCCAACTAAAACCCTAGGTGTATTTTAGAATTATAAAACTGAACCTAATCAGATTAGACCCCTAAAATGTTACTAAAAATGAATTAAATCTGTTTTGGTAAGGAAAAGACCAAACTACCCCTCAAAACCAGGTTTTGACTTTCCTTAACTGGACAGCCTAACTTCAAAAGGCCATAGCTCACTCATCCAACCTCGAAATTTATCAAACTTGGCGGCGTTGAAAAGATAATTCAAAGATGTTTCCTACGATAACTGGTAGAATGCTTAAATCATCCTGAGCTAGGAGTTATGGTCATTTGAAGTCAACCCAAAACTCATACTTAGCTTAACTTGTAAAATTTCAGATTTTGCTATTTCCAATTTAATTCTTTTTGGAACTCAAGGTGCTACATCTAGTGACCTTAACACTTAAGAAATTCTAATTCCTCGGTAAAATCCTACTCACAACGAAGGATGGTTCAAGTCTTAATTCAAAAATTTTTCTGGGGTGTTACAATATCTCCCCCTTGGGATCATTCGTTCTCGAATGACGGCTGAACTGGGTATGCAATAGGTTACTCTTACTAAGGTCTGTGTCTAATGGTATGATCTTACTACATTCAAGCTTAACCCAAATCCTTAAGTTCGGGTTTTATACCTCGATAAGGAATCTCCTCCCAAGACTATCATTGTTTAACACCACATTCAAGCTTAGTATTCTAACAACTCCATGGACTCCTACTAACCAACTCCTTCAGATCCAATTAAGGGCTCTCATTTAACTATTTCTCTTAGTAAAATCTAATCCTCTTATTCCTCATTGTTAATAATCTTAGGTGGAATTAGCACACCATCACTAACATGGTAAGAACATCAATCTCCTCTTTCTAACATCACTCCATTACAGAAAGGGCCTCTAAAAAGATATCCCTCAAACTCTTTGGAACTCATTACTAGCTTACTCTCAAACACTTTACTTAATTTCTCATCTTGTCATATCCCCCTTAGGTCTAAAGCTAACAACTGAAGGCTATGGACATATTCCATCATTTCTAAATGGTCCACCTCTTATTGCCCTTTTTACTCTTGTGACTTAGCCACACTTCACTGCCCTTATCTAAAGGTTAGGGTCTCTCACCTGTACCACTCATATTCATAGGAGCTAACATTTTTAGTCGTCACCTACTTTATGACAAGTCTTCTAGATCAAATCTCATGACTAATATCATCACCCTCATGTTGCCATCCTTTTGATCATGACACTCATCTCAAATTCAAGCTTAATATTTATGACTAAACCCGAATATTAATATGATTGCTCGCTTACTATACTAACTTACAACTACTATTATGTGCAAATTTTAGAATCACTCGTCCACTAGGACCTTATGACAAGTAGTTAATCGTCACCTCTTAGCCTTCATACTTACAATTACTATCACCTTCGACTTCGCAACATAAGTACTATTCACTCATTCGCTATACATCAATGCCAAATTAGTTCTATAACACTTTGAATATTATGGGCTCTCCCTGAAAATCATAAGCCTAGCTTAGATCTATCACCTCATGTATACTCATGCTCTTTTATTCAACACTTACACTTGGTCATTACCTACACAATGACACTTCATCACAAGCTCCTTTCTAGCTACAACACACTCTACTTCCTATGATGGAGTATTCACAACCCATCACTTCTTAGTCTACCCATATGGGAAAACTCTTCATTAATAATTTACTAGGTGCATGATTATAATAACATAGCTTGCCTCATCACTATATCCCTTTCTAGGATTTCTAAACCTCTGCATAATTTCCTCTAACTATGGGCTTTTTCACTAATACTGCTCATGATCTCGTAACTCATGTTACCTTTTCGGGTGAAAATCTTATCCAAGCTCTAAAAATTCTTCTTAAAAAGGATCTCAGCTGAAACAAGGCTTAAGGAAAAGAGTACAACTCGCTTTTAGCTCAAATGCCCGATTCATATGAATATAAGGGCATTACTTTGAAACTGAACACTTAACTTACTATTGGACTTCTCTTAAGCCCCTCTAGAGTCTCATGACTTCCTTAAAAATCTTGCTAAGAACAACTCGTCGACAAAGTATTGACTCTACTTTTCAACTACCTTTAGTATGGTAGTCGAATGATTCTGGGAAATGCATGAGTTAGAATAAGTCTCTATGACATAGCTCTATTGCACGATGAAGAGTATGAAAAGAAGGGAAACTTTTCTTAAATGTATGTAGTCCCTCATTTATAGAAGTGGGGCCCTCACAACCATAAACAAGATCCTACTGACACGGCTTCATAGACACCCTAGGACACTTAAACTCTGTGCTCTGATACCAAGTTTGTCACGACCCGAGCCTACACCCTGGACATGGCCGGCATTCGAAGACCATTGCTGGTCCCCAAGCGAACTCTCATCCTGGCTTACTATAAGCGGAAAACTGATTCAAGCATACAAAGCTTAAAAATAGAAATAAAAGTTTATAAAACTTGAATACAAACTTTAAGTCCAAAGAAAACTCTGTATAATAAAATATATACAACTCGCCATAAAAAGGCAACTTTAGTCTTTAAAACATTTAATAAAATAAATGATACAGACTTCTTAACTGTACTGACTATCTATGAAGCCTCTAACTGATAAAGATGAAAGTCGGGACAAGACCCACGACATCCTAACAACTGATATAACTGAAAGGTAAATGAAATCCTCCAAAAGCAAGGAGGCTCACCATAGCTAACTCGAACTCTCGGATGTATCAACGAAGCTCCTGTTGATGATCTTGAATACATGTGTCTGCATCATGAAAAGATGCAGGCCAAATGGCTCAGTACGTGGAATGTACGAGCATGTAAGAGCTATTGTAAAACATAAACATAAGCTTGAAACTTGATAGAAATGAAACATACTTACCTCTTCTCAAACTTACTCAACTCAAGGAATACTCAAAGGCACTCAGAACTACTCAAACCTACTCAACTCAGAAGTACTCAAGGATAAGATACTCAACTCCGAGATTAGATACTCAACTCAAGGATATGATATTCAACTCAAAGATATGATATTCGACTCTGCATACTCAACTTTAAATACTCAACTAAATATAACTGAACTCATTTCAATAGAAAGCAATTTAAAACAAGTGCAATATATAGAAACAAACTGTTTAAAAACATGCTGTCAAATCTGTGTGTATGCAAGGATACAACATAACTCTGAAATGTATATAAAAATACAATAAACTGATGTATATAAAAATACAATAACTTCTGTGGGAGTTTTTCTAACCGACAACCATCACATAAGAGCTATAGTGATGATACAGCGATCTACCTCACGCTGCCAGCGCATCCTATACCCTGCCAAAGGTATAGGACCTGAACTACTAATGGATCCACTAGTCTATGTGAAAAGGGTTCATCTAAAAAGTATGACCCTTTTCTACCCATGATGGCTACATGGTTTATGGGGGCTGTGAGTTGTTTGAACTCTCCCCCATATCGGTGCTCAATACTACTCCCAAAAATATACTAGCTCTTATGTTTTAAAAACATACTTCTTTCTGCTGATTTGAGATAATTGCTCAAAAACTTAGCTCAAAGGCTATCTTGGAAATCTCAGTTTCCCTGCTTGCTTCATTTAGAAAGCTATTACTCTTTTCTGAAAACTAGCCCGAAGGCCCTTTGGAAATCTCAGTTTCCGTTCTTATTTAAATGTGAAAACATTTATAAACTCTTTGGGAATACTTAGTCCCCATATACTTTTGAAGAAAAAGACTTCAAACTTTACTCTTCACTCTTTACTAAACTCAAAACTTAAGTCTTAAAACAAAGGTAAAACATTTGTAAAAGACTTCTTAAAATGTGGTTCGTGTCGAATGTTGGACATGAACGACTCAATGCAAGGTATTCAATACCCACAGATAGAACTCAATTACTTGGAACTCAGGAACTTCAATAATACTACTCATTTCAAGAATGCTCAACTCAGAGGGTTCATGTGGAATTATGACCATGAACGACTCAACTCAAGGACTCAAAGATACTTCTTTTCTCAAGACTGCTCGACTTATAGGATTCATGCGGAATTATGGGCATGAACAATTCAACTCAAAGACTTTATGGGTAACATGTAATAGTCCCATGCTAAGAAATATAATCTCAAAGGGGATTAGGAACTCAATACTCTAGACTTAGAACTTGAAGATACTACTCCTTTTAAAGATACTCAACTTCTGGAGTTCATGCAAAATTTATGGGCATGAACGACTTGACTCGTAGGTCTACATAACATTATGAAACTCATGTATGTGACTCTTCTCATTCTCTGACTTACTTCCTCAAAACTTAGTTCAAATCGATAGATGCTCTCAAAGGATTCACAATTGAACTCAAAGTCTTTCTTAAACTCTACTCTTAACTCTCTCTTGAATTTGAATTATGAATTCAAGAGTTATGACTCATGATATGAAGGATCTCAATAACAATATAGCTATTCGATAATTAGGAATATAACTTTTAAAAGAAATGTGAATTCAAGAACTCAAAATCAACTTATCTCAAGAATACTCAAATCTAGGGAAAGTATATTAGATTACTCTTTTACTGATCTGAAAGTAGAGGTAGGGCGTGAGGACGCACTAGTCCAACACTATGATAGCCTAACATACCTAGAAGAACAATATTTTTAAAGAATCTTGAAGAAAAACTTGATTAGAAGCCTCGAAACCCTAACTTGAATGTAAACAATCAAGAAAACCTTTCTTGAGATTCTCGAGTTCGTTTCTTGAAATCTCTATGGCCAAAAAATATGATTTTCATGAGTGAAGATGAAAATCTGATTGTTTTGAGCTTCTTATTTGTCAAGAAATTCGTTGATGGTTTTCTTGGAGGTAAAAGGCAAAAACGACTCTTTTTAATATTTTCCCGTCGGCTAATTCGTAACAGCATTGTATAGGTTACTAAAATAGTTATAACTTTTACTCAGATATTGGATTTACGTGAAATTGGTGGGGTTGGAAAGTAAATTCAATTACCTTTAATTGGATAGGTTATGGCTCACGTAATTCTTGATATTCTGATAGATATGGTCATTTAAAGTTGACCCAAGCAGAATCTTACATCAAAACTTAATGAAACTTCAAGAACACTTATCAAGAACTCTAATCTTTAAATTTCAAGAACGAAATTACACTGAATAAATCATGATTGGCGTGTGGGTGAAAGAACCCAACACTATGGAAGCTTACATACCTCTTAGGGATTAAACCCATGGCGAAAATCCGCAACAAAATGCAAGAATCTCGACGAACGCTTTCATCCTTTCTCTATTCTCCTCTTTTCTCTTCTTCTTTTCTCTTCTTGAATTCTCAACTAAAACCCTAGGTGTATATTAGAATTATAAAACTGAACCTAATCAGATTAGACCCCTAAAATATTATTAAAAATGAACTAAATCTGTTTTGGTAAGGAAAAGACCAAACTACCCCTCTAAAACCCGGTTTTGACTTTCCTTAACTGGACGGCCTAACTTCAAAATGTCATAGCTCACTCATCCGACCTCAAAACTTATCAAACTTGGCGGCGTTGAAAAGATTAGTCAAAGATGTTTCCTACGGTAACTGGTAGAATGCTTAAATCATCCTGAGCTAGGAGTTATGGTCGTTTGAAGTCAACCCAAAACTCATACTTAGCTTAACTTGTAAAATTTCAGATTTTGCTATTTCCAATTTAATTCTTTTTGGAACTCAAGGTGCTACATCTAGTGACCTTAACACTTAAGAAATTCTACTTCCTCGGTAAAATCCTACTCACAACGAAGGATGGTTCAAGTCTTAATTCGAAAATTTATCTGGGGTGTTACAATATCTCCCCCTTGGGATCATTCGTCCTCGAATGACGGCTGAACTGGGTATGCAATAGGTTACTCTTACTAAGGTCTGCGTCTAATGGTATGCTCTTACTACATTCAAGCTTAACCCAAATCCTTAAGTTCGGGTTCTATACCTCGATAAGGAATCTCCTCCCAAGACTATCACTAATTAACACCACATTCAAGCTTAGTATTCTAACAACTCCATGGACTCCTACTAACCAACTCCTTCAGATCCAATTAAGGGCTCTCATTTAACTATTTCTCTTAGTAAAATCTAATCCTCTTATTCCTCATTGTTAATAATCTTAGGTGGAATTAGCACACCATCACTAACATAGTATGAACATCAATCTCCTCTTTCTAACATCACTCCATTACAGAAGGGGCCTCTAAAAAGATATCCCTCAAACTCTTTGGAACTCATTACTAGCTTACTCTCAAACACTTGACTTAATTTCTCATCTTGTCATATCCCCCTTAGGTCTAAAGCTAACAACTGAAGGCTATGGACATATTCCATCATTTCTAAATGGTCCACCTCTTATTGCCCTTTTTACTCTTGTGACTTAGCCACACTTCACTGCCCTTATCTAAAGGTTAGGGTCTCTCACCTGTACCACTCATATTCATAGGAGCTAACATTTTTAGTCGTCACCTACTTTATGACAAGTCTTCTAGATCAAATCTCATGACTAATATCATCACCCTCATGTTGCCATCCTTTTGATCATGACACTCATCTCAAATTCAAGCTTAATATTTATGACTAAACCCGAATATTAATATGATTGCTCGCTTACTATACTAACTTACAACTACTATTATGTGCAAATTTTAGAATCACTCGTCCACTAGGACCTTATGACAAGTAGTTAATCGTCACCTCTTAGCCTTCATACTTACAATTACTATCACCTTCGACTTCGCAACATAAGTACTATTCACTCATTCGCTATACATCAATGCCAAATTAGTTCTATAACACTTTGAATATTATGGGCTCTCCCTGAAAATCATAAGCCTAGCTTAGATCTATCACCTCATGTATACTCATGCTCTTTTATTCAACACTTACACTTGGTCATTACCTACACAATGACACTTCATCACAAGCTCCTTTCTAGCTACAACACACTCTACTTCCTATGATGGAGTATTCACAACTCATCACTTCTTAGTCTACCCATAAGGGAAAACTCTTCATTAATAATTTACTAGGTGCATGATTATAATAACATAGCTTGCCTCATCACTATATCCCTTTCTAGGATTACTAAACCTCTGCATAATTTCCTCTAACTACGGGCTTTTTCACTACAACTGCTCATGATCTCGTAACTCATGTTACCTTTTCGGGTGAAAATCTTACCCAAGCTCTAAAAATTCTTCTTAAAAAGGATCTCAACTGAAACAAGGCTTAAGGAAAAGAGTACAACTCGCTTTTAGCTAAAATGCACGATCCATATGAATATGAGGGCATTACTTTGAAACTAAACACTTAACTTACTCTTGGACTTCTCTTAAGCCCCTCTAGAGTCTCATGACTTCCTTAAAAATCTTGCTAAAAAAAACTCGTCGACAAAGTATTGACTCTACTTTTCAACTACCTTTAGTATGGTAGTCGAATGATTCTGAGAAATGCACGAGTTAGAATAAGTCTCTATGACATAGCTCTATTGCACGATTAAAAGTATGAAAAGAAGGGAAACTTTTCTTAAATGTATGTAGTCCCTCATTTATAGAAGAGGGGCCCTCACAACCATAAACAAGATCCTACTGACACGGCTTCATAGACACCCTAGGACACTTAAACTCTGTGCTCTGATACCAAGTTTGTCACGACCCGAGCCTACACCCTGGACATGGCCGGCACTCGAAGACCATTGCTGGTCCCCAAGCGAACCCTCATCCTGGCTGACTACAAGCGGAGAACTGATTCAAGCATACAAAGCTTAAAAACAGAAATAAAAGTTCATAAAACTTGAATACAAACTTTAAGTCCAAAGAAAACTCTGTATAATAAAATATATACAACTCGCCATAAAAAGGCAACTTTAGTCTTTAAAATATTTAATAAAATAAATGATACAGACTTCTCAACTATACTGACTATCTATGAAGCCTCTAACTGATAAAGATGAAAGTCGGGACAAGACCCACGACATCCTAACAACTGATATAACTGAAAGGTAAATGAAATCTTCCAAAAGCAAGGAGGCTCACCATAGCTAACTCGAACTATCGGATGTATCAACGAAGCTCCAGTTGATGATCTTGAATACATGTGTCTGCATCATGAAAAGATGCAGGCCAAATGGCTCAGTACGTGGAATGTACGAGCATGTAAGAGCTATTGTAAAACATAAACATAAGCTTGAAACTTGATAGAAATGAAACATACTTACCTCTTCTCAAACTTATTCAAGTCAAGGAATACTCAAAGGCACTCAGAACTACTCAAACCTACTCAACTCAAAAGTACTCAAGGATAAGATACTCAACTCCGAGATTAGATACTCAGATACTCAACTCAAGGATATGATATTCAACTCAAAGATATGATATTCGACTCTGCATACTCAACTTTAAATACTCAACTAAATATAACTGAACTCATTTCAATAGAAAGCAATTTAAAACAAGTGCAAAATAAAGAAACAAATTGTTTAAAAACATGCTGTCAAATCTGTGTGTATGCAAGGATACAACATAACTCTGAAATGTATATAAAAATACAATAAACTGATGTATATAAAAATACAATAACTTCTGTGGAAGTTTTTCTAACCGACAACCATCACATAAGAGCTATAGTGATGATACAATGATCTACCTCACGCTGCCAGCGCATCCTATACCCTGCCAAAGGTATAGGACCTGAACTACTAATGGATCCACTAGTCTATGTGAAAAGGGTTCATCTAAAAAGTATGACCCTTTTCTACCCATGATGGCTACATGGTTTATGGGGGCTGTGAGTTGTTCGAACTTTCCCCCATATCGGTGCGCAATACTACTCCCAAAAATATACTAGCTCTTATGTTTTAAAAACATACTTCTTTCTGCTGATTTGAGATAATTGCACAAAAACTTAGCTCAAAGGCTATCTTGGAAATCTCAGTTTCCCTACTTGCTTCATTTAGAAAGCTATTACTCTTTTCTGAAAACTAGCCCGAAGGCCCTTTGGAAATCTCAGTTTCCGTTCTTATTTAAATGTGAAAACATTTATAAACTCTTTGGGAATACTTAGTCCCCATATACTTTTGAAGAAAAAGACTTCAAACTTTACTCTTCACTCTTTACTGAACTCAAAACTTAAGTATTAAAACAAAGGTAAAACATTTGTAAAAGACTTCTTAAAATGTGGTTCGTGTCGAATGTTGGACATGAACGACTCAATGCAAGGTTTTCAGTACCCACAGATAGAACTCAATTACTTGGAACTCAGGAACTTCAATAATACTACTCATTTCAAGAATGCTCAACTCAGAGGGTTCATGCGGAATTATGACCATGAACGACTCAACTCAAGGACTCAAAGATACTTCTTTTCTCCAGACTGCTCGACTTATAGGATTCGTGCGGAATTATGGGCATGAACAATTCAACTCAAAGACTTTATGGGTAACATGTAATAGTCCCATGCTAAGAAATATAATCTCAAAGGGGATTAGGAACTCAATACTCTAGATTTAGAACTTGAAGGTACTTCTCCTCTCAAAGATACTCAACTTCTGGAGTTCATGCAAAATTTATGGGCATGAACGACTTGACTCGTAGGTCTACATAACATTATGAAACTCATGTATGTGACTCTTCTCATTCTCTGACTTACTTCCTCAAAACTTAGTTCAAATCGATAGTTGATCTCAAAGGATTCACAATTGAACTCAAAGGCTTTCTTAAACTCTACTCTTAACTCTCTCTTGAATTTGAATTATGAATTCAAGAGTTATGATTCATGATATGAAGGATCTCAATAACAATATAGCTATTCGATAATTAGGAATATAACTTTTAAAAGAAATGTGAATTCAAGAACTAAAAATCAACTTATCTCAAGAATACTCAAATCTAGGGAAAATATCTTAGATTACTCTTTNTAGCTATTCGATAATTAGGAATATAACTTTTAAAAGAAATGTGAATTCAAGAACTAAAAATCAACTTATCTCAAGAATACTCAAATCTAGGGAAAATATCTTAGATTACTCTTTTACTGATCTGAAAGTAGAGGTAGGGCGTGAGGACGCACTAGTCCAACACTATGATAGCCTTACATACCTAGAAGAACAAGATTCTCGAAGAATCTTGAAGAAGAACTTGATTAGAAGCCTTGAAACCCTAACTTGAAGGTAAACAATCAAGAAAACCTTTCTTGAGATTCTCGAGTTCGTTTCTTGAAATCTCTATGGCCGAAAAATATGATTTTCATGAGTGCAGATGAAAATCTGATTGTTTTGAGCTTCTTATTTGTCAAGAAATTCGTTGATGGTTTTCTTGGAGGTAAAAGGCAAAAACGACTCTTTTTAATATTTTCCCGTCGGCTAATTCGTAACAGCATTGTATAGGTTACTAAAATAGTCATAACTTTTTACTCATATATTGGATTTACGTGAAATTGGTGGGATTGGAAAGTAGATTCAATTATCTTTAATTGGATAGTTTATGGCTCACGTAACTCTTAATATTCTGATAGATATGGTCATTTAAAGTTGACCCAAGCAGAATCTTACATCAAAACTTAATGAAACTTCAAGAACACTTATCAAGAACTCTAATCTTTAAATTTCAAGAACGAAATTACACTGAATAAATCATGATTGGCGTGTGGGTGAAAGAACCCAACACTATGGAAGCTTACATACCTCATAGGGATTAAACCCATGGCGAAAATCCGCAACAAGATGCAAGAATCTCGACGAACGCTTTCATCCTTTCTCTTTTCTCTTCTTTTCTCTTCTTCTTTTCTCTTCTTGAATTCTCAACTAAAACCCTAGGTGTATTTTAGAATTATAAAACTGAACCTAGTCAGATTAGACCCCTAAAATATTACTAAAAACGAATTAAATCTGTTTTGGTAAGGAAAAGACCAAACTACCCCTCTAAAACCCGGTTTTGACTTTCCTTAACTGGACAGCCTAACTTCAAAAGGTCATAGCTCACTCATCCGACCTCGAAATTTATCAAAATCGGCGGCGTTGGAAAGATAATTCAAAG
>NW_026025294.1:0-5477 GCF_019186545.1 Solanum stenotomum
AACATTTGTTGATTTTTTTTGTTTTTTTTTGTTTTTTGTTTGACTAACAAAATCCGATTCGGAATCGGAATCAGAATCAGGAGGGGTTTCAACAAGTGTTTTCCCCTTCCTCTTCTTCCCCTTTTGATTTGCCGGAATCACACTTTCCTTTGCTTCATTATTTTTATCTTTTTGATTCTTCAATCGAGAGGAACCACCGGTCGCCGGAATTTCAACAGTTTTAGGCAGGGGTGTTTGGGATAATATATTGAACGATGGAGCATGAACATCATCAATTGAAGTTCCATCAAATCTGGGACTCTTTCGAGGAGTTTCAATGGGTTTCTTAAACATGATGATGAATAATCGTGGGGGAGGGGGGTGGACTATTTTGAAGTTAGACTTGATGAGAAACAATGGTGAAAGTGGGATAGTGGGTTGTGGCGTATAGGAGTGAATAAGCGTGGGGGAGGGGGGTGGGATTGACGAATGGGGATGGTAACGGTAAACAAGGAAAGAAAACGTGTATGGAGAAAATCCCTAAAATTGGGTAACTGAAAATTTTAGTTGTAAAAAAAGGAAGTGAAATCAAATTAATTACCTATTATTAATTAATAATAAAACCTTTAAATAGATTAATAATTTATTAAATAAATATAATTTGATTTTTAAATAAAATTAAATTTAATTGATATGTCATAACCCGTAAATAATCTGTTATAAGCAAGAATTTTTTAAAAGTAAATTTAAAACCCGTAATATTTACTCTTAAATGTGTATATGGGGTGATTTTTCCTAATGAAAATTAACTTCTCTTTTTTTTTGTTTGTACGTTTTGTTTTAATATTATGATTATTCTAATCCATAAGCTAAAAACTAGAAATTTTATACTAAAAAAAAGAGAGTAACCTTAGTTTAACTTAATTAAAATGAGGAAAAGACGTGAATATCTTTTTGAACTATGATTGAAATTCCAAGAACACACATTTTTTCCCTATTTAATGGGATTCAGTTACATACGATCTTAAACTGCCAAATATAGTGCAAATTTAACGCATATGTATTTAAGATACATGAAATCCAGTGTATCCGACATATTATGTAATTATGTAAACTATTATTTCATTAAGTAATTAGCATCTATAATATCGTGTGTTTATGAAATTTCCTACCTCATGTTTATTATCAAAGTGGATTTGGCCCAAAGCTAGACAAATGCAAATAGAAGAACAGGAAAATTAGGAAAAAGACCACTCTATGTTTGTGTTAAGCCAATTGAAGCCCATTTAGTTTTTGGTTGTTAGAGGCATACAGGCCCAAGATTGGCGGCCCGAATAGTTGATATATATATAATATATATCAACTTTCACATATAACAAACATAAAATCATATTTGTATGTTATAACTATAGTTTGTATAATTGTGCTCCATAGCAAATTTTATGTTTGTTATGGATATTTTGATTTGTATAATTCGCTACAAATATCTAATTTTATACAAATTATTCAGTTTCGTATAAATGGAACATTGTAATTTATATTATAAGATCTGTATTGTATAATTATAAGTGTATAGGACGAAAATATATGTATTTGTATTTGTATATACATTTTTCTCTCGCTTTATATAAACAGAAACACATTTTATACCGAAATGTATAAAATGACAAATTGTATACCGAATCAGATGGCAAAAAAAGAGGATGTTTGCTGCGAATTACAATTAAAATAAACTATGGCTATAATATTTAATTTGAATTAATAGTTTGTTATTTCATGCAATTTTCCCTATAATATAAAATGACCCCGAGCTTAAAAACAACGACATTCTTAACTATTTAGTATTCAGATCGGCGTATACTCTACTCTGACTATGTTATTGTTTTGTTATTTCTAATTTGATTGTTTTGTCGCAATTTTCATGTCTTGTTTTACTATAGTAATGGAACATATATACTTGTATTTTTAAGATTCCGTTTTCTTTATTTAAATTTGATGCACTTGAGTTGGGGGTCTTTTGGAAATAATGTCTCTACCTACACGAAGTAGTGGTAAGATCTGCGTACACTCTGATCTGGTATGTTGTTGTTTTGTTATTTCTAATTTGATTGTTTGTCACAATTTTCATTTCTTGTTTTACTATAGTAATGGAGCATATATACTCATATTCATAAGAGTTTAGATGTGGCATTGTTAATCATTAGAGTATGTTCTTGTTAATGTAGATTCTATTTCCAACAATCGTTAAAGAGGCCAAGCTAATTATATGGAGAATTCTGAAGAGTCTTGCAACGAACCTTATTATCCATCAATTGACGAAGAACTAGTGGGGTTTGATGATGATGCACAAAATATAACTAAGTATTTGGTAAGAGGAAGAAAGGACCTGGATGTTGTCTCAATTGTTGGAATGACTGGAATAGGGAAAACAGCTCTGGCTGCAAAGAATTGGTGTTCTGTTTCACAAACATATAATAGGAGAGAGTTGGTGCTTCAGATTCTAAAACAAATTACAGGGGATCATCGTTCTAACTATGTTGACTTGGATTATCCTGCAGACATATTGGAAAAGTGTCTATACAAAAGAAAATATCTTGTTGTATTAGATAATATCTGGGAAGTCCAGGGATGGGGTGATTTTCAAGCATGTTTCCCTGATTGTCGTGATGGAAGTAGAATAATGGTAACAACTAGAAATGAAGAGTTGGCTATGTATATGAGGAGGGATAGTGTTCCTTATTCGCTTCCATTTCTAAAACATGAAAAGAGTTGGGAACTATTGCAGAAGAAAGTATTTCAATGAGGGAACTCGTGTCCTTTGGAGCTAGTCAAGTTAGGACAACAAGTTGCCAAAAAATGTAAAGGATTACCTTCTTTGATTATCATGATTGCTGAAATTCTTTCAAGAGAAAGAGAAGCGTCTTTGTGGCTTAAGGTTGCATATGATATAAGTTCTTATGTTTCCGACGAGGAGATGAGCATGAAGACGATACAGTCAAGTTATGACCATTTACCGGACCATTTAAAGCCTTGCCTTCTCTACATGGGATTGTTTCCTAAAGATTACGAAATTTCAGTGTCTGATCTACTCAATTGGTGGATAGCTGAGGAGTTTGTGCAGAGCATTGACACGTTGAGGCTAGAAAAATTATCAGAGACTTGCTTGCATGATCTTGTTGGCAGAAACCTCGTAATGGTTTCTAAAACAAGGTTGAATGGTAAAATGAAATGCTGCATCGTTCTTGATCAAGTTCGTGAGTTTTGTTTGAGAAAAATTACAGAAGAAAAGTTCATGCAGCTCATAGTGCCGTATAGTTATCCAGATCAACCCGAAGAACAAAGGTTATGCATGTACATACAAGGCCGTACTATGACAAGTGATTTCAAGGAAAGTGATCAGGAGTTCATTGTTCATCCGAAATTCAGTATATTGGACCGTAAGAATCCTTTCCGTTTGCTTAATAACTTAAAACTTGTTCGGGTTTTACATTTATTGGATATCTACTTGGACAATTCTTTGCCTACTGCATTTCAGTCATTGCCTCACTTGAGGTACCTTGCAATTTTTGTTAAAGCATTTGATTACAAATGGGTGTCACACCTACTTCATCTACAAACTTTGCGGGTTCGTTCATCTTATTTAATGATATCCCCTGCTATATGGAAAATGTCAAAGTTGAGGCATGTGGACATAAACGAATTTCCCATTACAATATGGGANTTACTCAAGCTCTTCATTAATGAATAATTTGGATATTATTTTCCCCTCGCGTCTCAAGTGTTTGTCCCTCAGTGAAATTTTCCTAACGGATGAATTAGTTTCAAGTATTGCAGAGTTGGAATACCTTGAGACTCTTAAATTATCCGAGATATACTTTGCAGGGGAAAAGCAGTGGGATCTCAGTGATTACACGTTTGGTCAACTTGAGTTTTTGAAATTACATCGTGTTTTTATGACCAAGTGGAGTTGCTCAGATGATTCATTTCCTCTCCTTGAATGTCTTGTTATAAAAAGTTGTCCCAAGCTTGAAGAGATCCCGGATACCTTTGCAGAAATTATGTCATTGCGATTGATAAAAGTTATTGATTGTAGTGATTCTGTTTGCAATTCAGCTGTGAAGATTAAAGAAGAATCAGAAGAATGTTATGGGATCTCGATCCAAGTTCTCATATCTTGAAGAAAGACAAATGATGATGGTAAGTGATTTCATTCATTATTGTCATTCTTTTGCATATTAAGAAACATTTCTTCCTTGCATATTAAAGTTCAGGTGTGCAGAATAAACGATGTTCGTGACCCCCTTACCTTATGTAATCCCACAAGTAATTAAGGTATGGAAAATATTGGATGTACGCACACCTTACTTCTGATTTTTTATCACTGTGATCTGAACTATTAATTGTCATGTTTACTGTTGTTATTTGCTGATGGAAACTATATGTGTGTATTGTATACTAGAAAGGCAGCACGGGCCCAACATTTTATACTTTTAGAAATGGTCAATTTTGAATGATTTGATCGCGAAGGACAGTAGAAAATAATGAAAAACTAACACACCAAAAAATCTAAAGCTAATTGAGCTGATGCTAGACCATTAGCATATGGATACCATATTAGTGAACTCATTGGCGTGCTGTAGATGCTTTAATAGAGTGTATAAGAGTAGCAGTCAATAAAAATTAACTTAGGTATCCTGCTTACAAATGTGCATTTAGCTGACTGTACTAAAATGCCAAATCAAAGTTAACTTTATCAGATGCTAATTCAACCCTAAATTAAAGAGGAAACATTCAGAACTAACATTCTTGCTAAACTCCTTCATTTCTTAAGGAGCACAACTTATTCTCGTAACTGATAGTGTCAAAAGTCTCCATTCATAATTTTACTGCAATTGATACACGAGGATCAGGTTGTCTCTTTGTCTGCAATTTGTCCAACAAGTAAATTTATTTATAAAATACATAGGAAAAAAAGAAAATCATGAAACATAAAAAGTGTGCAGAAATTAAGTAAAGAAACTGTTAATATCTACAAAAATAGTTAACAGAAGTAAATAATAAAATTTAGCAGGAGTTGATTCATAACAGAGTTAAAGCAGATGTTATGATAGGAAGAGCTAGCTTTATTGTAGAATCTGTCATGAAATCTTATATAACTCAAGGGAAACGACCACCAACTTTCATAGCTCATAAGTAAAGAAATGATGTTAGTGACATGCAAACAGAAACAATCATCAAAGGTATTACAAGGATAAGTGAAAGCATCATTAATTCTCGTAAAAATTAAACAGTGAGCTAAAAAGGAAGAATTTGGGGGAGGCACTTTTGGTGTGGTACAGGAAACAAATGCGCCTTATGACATCAATCATATTTGAGAGGGACATTAAATTTGCTTTGCAAAATGGATTAGCTATATGTACAAACTAACAACCTTTAGTAAATAGTTTATTTAGCACAAAAGAGTTTTCTATGTTTACTAAAGACGTATAAAGTTGCTC
>NW_026025295.1:0-413 GCF_019186545.1 Solanum stenotomum
TTACCGTGTTTCTTAATTTTCTACTTGGAAATGTTGGTGTTCTATGCTTGAGGAGTAGGTTCTAAGGTGCTTGAAGATGAAGACTTGGTGAGTCCTCATAGTTGCAAGGACAAAACCCGTGGTGGTTCTTTTATGTCATTCTTTGTATGTTTAGAGTCTTTGTATGGGCTTAGTTCCAAAGTTGTATCCAAAGTATTAGATGGTTTGAGACATGTTGTAGAAAGTCTTCCGATTGCTTTTTAATGATAATGATTCGATTATAAATGAAACTTTTAAATTCTTCTCTATTTTCAAGTATCTTATGAAATGAAAGAGCTATGAGGCTTGTATAAGACCCCTTTCGGGTTGAGTACGCCATGTTACGACTAGGGGTGCCCTCTGGTCATGACAAACATGGTATCAGAGCACAAGAT
>NW_026025296.1:0-741 GCF_019186545.1 Solanum stenotomum
GGCGACTCTGTGCCCTGATAGTGTTACCTAAGGCTGGGCACCGGACCGGAATGGGACCACCGGACCGGAACGAACCGGTACCGGACCGGAACGGGACGGTTTGACCGGGTTGTTGACCGGTACCGGGATGAACCGGACCGGAATTACCGGGATGGAGGCTCAGTTCCGTCCCGTCCCACTATATACCGGGATAGAACCGGGACGGACCGGAATGGACCGGAACGGAACGGAACGGGATAAACGGGACGGCACATATAGCTATTTCAAAAAATAATTAATTTTTTTGAGTAATTTTGAATTACGAAAATTCGAATGTTTTTTTTTATTTTTCTAAGTTATATTAGTTTATAGTATTTAAGTTTTAAAATTTATAATAATTTTACTTAAGTTTATTTTAAAGATTTTTTTTTTAATTTTTACATATATAAGTTTGTAAGTTAAGTTTAATAAAGTTTTTTTCTTAGTTTTTGAGCTTATGTAGTTATGTTATAAGTTTTAAAGATTTGAATCTTTTGAAGTTTATAAGTTATTAAGTTATACTTATAACTTGTAAGTTAAATAACTTAAGTTTGTAATTTTAAAAAAATTAAATAAACAAAAAAGAAATGCTAATAAAAGTAAATAATGACAAAAATATTATTTTTTATTTTAATTAAAAATGATTTACCGGGACCGAATCGGTACCGGACCGGAACCGGAATGAACCGGGATGAACCGGTACCGGACCGGAACCGGAATGAA
>NW_026025298.1:0-1018 GCF_019186545.1 Solanum stenotomum
GGGAAAATATTGAAAATAATCGGTTTTTTTCTTTTTACCTCCAAGAAAACCATCAACGAATTTCTTGACTAATAAAAAGCTCAAAACAATCAGATTTTCATCTTCACTCATGAAAATCATAATTTTTGGCTATAGAGATTTTAAGAAACTAACTCGAGAATCTCAAGAAAGGTCTTCTTGATTGTTTACCTTCAAGCTAGGGTTTCAAGGCTTCTAATCAAGTTCTTTTTCAAGATTCTTCAAGATTCTTCAATAATCTTGTTCTTCTAGGTATGTAAGGCTATCATAGTGTTGGACTAGTTCGTCCTCACACCCTACATCTACTTTCAGATCAGTAAAAGAGTAATCTAGGAAACTTTCCCTAGATTTGAGTATTCTTGAGATAAGCTGATTTTGAGTTCTTGAATTCACGTTTCTTTTAAAAGTTATATTCCTAATTATCGAATAGCTATATTGTTATTGAGATCCTTCATATCATGAATCATAACTCTTGAATTCATAATTTAAATTCCAGAGAGAGTTAAGAGTAGAGTTCAAGGAAGCCTTTGAGTTCAATTGTGAATCATTTGAGATCAACTATCGATTTGAACTAAGTTTTGAGGAAGTAAGTCAGAGAATGAGAAGAGTCACATACATGAGTTTTATAATGTTATGTAGACCTACGAGTCAAGTCGTTCATGCCCCCATAAATTCCGCATGAACTCCAGAAGTTGAGTATCTTTGAAAGGAGTAGTATTTTCAAGTTCTAAGTCTTGAGTATTGAGTTCCTAATGCCCTTTGAGATTATATTTCTAAGCATGGGACTATTACATGTTACCCATAAAGTCTTTGAGTTGAATTGTTCATGCCCATAATTCCGCATGAATCCTATAAGTCGAGCAGTCTTGAGAAGAGAAGTATCTTTGAGTCCTTGAGTTGAGTCGTTCATGCTTATAATTCCGCACGAACCCTCTGAGTTGAGAATTCTTGAAATTAGTAATATCATTGATGTTCTTGAGTTCCAAGTATTTGAGTTTTA
>NW_026025299.1:0-290 GCF_019186545.1 Solanum stenotomum
TAAGAAGCAACCAATTGTCACTTTGTCTATTACAGAAGCCGAGTTTGTTGCTGCGACTGCTTGTGCTTGTCAAGCTATTTGGTTGAGGAGACTTTTGGAGGAGTTAAAATTCAAGCAAGCAGAAGCCACTAAGATTTTTTGTGACAATGATTCAACAATTCAGCTATCCAAGAATCCAGTGCTACATGGAAGAAGCAAGCACATTNAGTTTTATTTCTTAAGAGATCTTAGCAATAATGGAACTATTGATCTGATTTACTGTAGGAGTGAAGATCAAGTTGCCGATATTT
>NW_026025300.1:0-745 GCF_019186545.1 Solanum stenotomum
AAACTACATGGGATAAAAGATTAAATAAGAAATGGACGCCTAAACAAATAACTGGACAATATGAATTTTTAGATTTAGACTGTGTAGCAGACATAAATAAAACAATCCAATTATGGGTAGGATACATATCAAAACAATTAATAGATAACAAGATAGTAATAGTAGAGGCACTAGGATACATAGAAAGAACACTTATAGGAACAGTAAAATTATGGCTACAAAATTTAACAAGTGAAAGCTTAACAACTTTAAGAAAAAATAAGAAATTTGATGGTGGAATAGCCACTACAACCATGGAAATATTATATAAATACGAAATAGCTATAAGAAATGAATTTAGTAGTATGACAACAGAAGTAGAAGAACAAAATAAAGAAAAAATCATAAATCAAAATCTAATGACAAAATTAGCAATATGCAATATGTGTTACATAGATGAATATACATGTGCATTTAGAGAATATTATTATAAAGGAACATATAACACTGAAGAAAGTAAAGAAATAAGAAAATTATATTTTACAAAATTACCAGAACGTTTTAATTCAAAAATAATAAAAAGTTGGAATGAAGTAGAATTAACGGACACCTTAGGAGCTAGAATGAAATTCTTGCAACGATGGTTTATGGAACTATGTGAAAAGCATAAAGAAGAAATAAAAATAGAAAAAATATTAATAAAGAACTTAGCATGTTGCAAAAATAAAATAGCACCCTAATTTGGTTGTACGGATAGGTATTATGA
>NW_026025301.1:0-1231 GCF_019186545.1 Solanum stenotomum
TCATCAGCTCCGGAAGGGTCATTTTAAGGTAGTAGCATGGTCGACATGACTCTCGAGGTTTTCAGTGTGAGTCGGTGTGATTAGGCGTTTTAGCCTTTGAATTTTGGCTTAAGTTTGACTTTGGTCAACATTCTGAGTAAACGCGCTCGGATGAGAATTCCGTCAGTGCAGTTAGCTCCGGAATGTCGAGTTTGGTCTAGATTGACCCTTCTTTTGTGTCCCGGGGTTTTTGATATCTTTCCGAGCCCTTTTGTGGGTTTTGGCTTAAAATGGCCTTTGGAAGTGGGACCCACTTTTTATCGAAATGACATCTGATGGAAATTTCGACTGCGCCGTTGAGTCTGAAATATCGAATTTTGTATGGTTGCATATTTCGTTTGCGTGCACGGGGTTCCGAATGAGATCGGAGCACCCCGTCGGAGTTTAAGTTTTGGAAATTATTGCAGATTTTTTGTAATAAATGCAGAAAACCAGCAACAATTCCCAAAACTTCAAACTCTCTTAACTCTCTCTTCTGTCAATCGATTTGGGCGATTCAAAAGGCAAAGTTGTGAGATTTTTCGAGGGCAACGCATTGGTGAGCTCGGATAGTGGTTTGGGGTTCCCGTTTGAGGTAATTTCGTGATAAAATCTGACTGCTTTACCTTTTCCGAGTCCTTATTTTTGGAATTTTTGTTTTGGTCATATCTCACTCATTTTAGCTCGATTTTGGATGATTCGAATTCCCACGTGTTGAGAATTATCGTGGCTTCATCGTAGAGTGTTCAAAGAGTGCTGGGCACCTTTTGATTTTCGTTTATTTCGAGTTTTGGACTGCTGCTGTAGGGTTTCTTTTAGTAGATTAAAGTGTGGTTTCTTGCTTGTTGGTTTTTGCTATGTTTTGAGCCTCGGATTGTGTTCCATTTTGTAACACAAGTTTGGAGTGCTGTTTAGGGTCTCTTGATAGAGTCAAATTCGGACAGTTTTGTGCGGGTCCCATGATTCCCGTTTTGACTCCAAAATTGACCCGTCTTTGTTTGTTGTGATTTTGGTGTCTAAATGACCGTAGTAACGTTGTGACTCTATTTTTGATAGCGGGGCAGTGTTTCGAGACTGTTCGGAAAGGGAAAGCTCCGGTAAAGTGATTGGAGAGCGCACGGTTGGCCTTAAGGTAGGCAACGACTTTCCTTGTTTTAGACTGAGCTTAATTGTGTAGAAACATGTCGATTGGAGTGAATTGGGGGGGGGGGGG
>NW_026025301.1:1285-1451 GCF_019186545.1 Solanum stenotomum
TTCGGGTATAGTATCATGTTATCCGGTTTAGTAGAGTTGCATGTCTATGTGCTAAATGCTATTGTATGCTTGCATGCTTTGTATCGTATGCCTTGTTCATCCTTAACTGTAAGCACGATGTCCTTAGTCTAGGTTAGACTAGCATTGCCTTAGACTTATGAACCGT
>NW_026025302.1:0-284 GCF_019186545.1 Solanum stenotomum
TCTCTTGTGATGCATGACTCTTTATCTGCGATGTATGATTCTTCCTCTTGTGATGCATGGTTGCCTTCTCTTGCTATGCATGATTTCCTTCTCTTGCGGTGCATGAATCTTTCTCTTGCTATGCATAATTTCTTTCTCTTGCAATGCATGACTTCTTTCTCTTGTAATGCATGACTTCTTTCTCTTGCAATGCATGTTTCTTTATCTTGCGGTGCATGATTCCCTTCTCTTACTATGCATGCCCCTTTCTCTTGCAATGCATGACTTCTTTCTCTTGCAATGCA
>NW_026025303.1:0-365 GCF_019186545.1 Solanum stenotomum
GAGATTTGGGCAGAAATAGGGTTTTACTATTTTAGAAGAAGACAACTTATGGGTGGGTATGTATATTGATAAATTAATTTTATAATTTTATTTATTTGTGGGGTCCACGATGATATGGCATAAAAAATAATTTATTTTGCCATGTCAGATTTATTTTGGTGACTAATATGGTTTAATGATTTTAGAAGATAAAAGTGTAAAGTTGAGTGATTTTAGTGATACAAAATAAAGTTTAGTGATTTTACAAGATAATTTCTCATAGTTCAGTGACCTTTTAAGATATTAACTCTTTACTCTCATTTCTATCTTCTAAAGATTACATTTGTGAAATTTTCTGGTAGCAAATCTCTATTTTGCAATTCTTT
>NW_026025304.1:0-232 GCF_019186545.1 Solanum stenotomum
AAGTTAGCAATATATTCACCATCTTTTAAGATTCCACTAGAATTGATTGAATTTAAAAACATTGGACCTCCACTAGATGATGCCATTATATTGATCAAAGGTCGTCTTTTAGTATCGGACCATCCATCCGAACAAATCGACAATCCTTTCTTTTTCCATGTACCTTTAATTGGTTGCAACTTTCTATCAATATGTGTTTTTTGTTGAGCTAAAAGAGTTGTCCTCAATCTAT
>NW_026025305.1:0-660 GCF_019186545.1 Solanum stenotomum
GCTGACGCCTGCCCAGTGCCGGAAGGTTAAGGAAGTTGGTGACCCGTCTTTTTTTGCCTACTCCTGGTGCCTAAAGGCAAAGAGCTTCTAGCCAAGTCGAGCAGTCAAGCAGCGGGTTGAAGTCAGTGGGACTAGTCTAAAAAACTTTCACTTGAACTGCCAAGACTCGGTTTTTTTGCGGGAAGGCCCTTCTAGAATTACGTTTAACGTCCCTTTATTACTTTCCCTTATGTGGATGCGTCGCTCAATTTCCCAAGACTAGAGAAGGGGATTTTCCTACAAAAGATGAAAAGTGCTTAGCTTCAAAGGATGACTTGTTTACTTCCTTTGAGCCCCGTCACTTCTTTTGCGACTGCTAAAGATATTTGGTTTGACGAGTGGTCTTTACTTCTGCCCAATTCTCCCCCCTCTCTTTAGAAAGCAGAAAAGGGCTATTTTCATTTTCCAGCGTATTAATCCTATTTCGGAGCGAAGATTCAAAACCTGAATTGTGAGTCACGGGCCAAGACTCCAACAGGACCTGGAGCGCGAACGAATCTTCCGAGGAGGAGTTTGATGGGTTGGAAGGGCCCGGAAGAGGAAGTGGCTGCCCTCCTCTCGAACCAACACTTAAAACAACAAAAAAAGAAAAAGCTTACGCTACGAGTAATTTAAAGGAGC
>NW_026025306.1:0-555 GCF_019186545.1 Solanum stenotomum
TTTTCTTTAAAATAATTATTGCCTCAAAATTTTTTTTAAGCTTTATTTTTAATTTTAAAAGATTGGAAATTTTATGTTAAAAATTTTAATAATAGAAAAAATGATTTATTTAACTTTTATCATCATCAATACTACTAATTTTTTTGACGTTTTTTCTTAATCTTCATCTTATCATTAATGTTATTTATATAATTTTGTTTAATCACTTATTTTTTCTTTTTTAACTCTTTTATATACATAAAGTTGGATATGTAAATGATGATGTGACATTTCTTAGAAGTTAAGATTACTATTTATCTAATTTCTCCAATTTTTGAGTTCTTTTGTCATACTAAATACAATATGTTTTATTATAATTACATTCATTATAGTAAACAACATGTTGTAGGAATTAAAACAAAATTATCATTTCAGAAAAATAAATGTTAAATTATAATTTTATTATGATTAAGGAAAAATAAAGATATTATTTCAATATCCCATAACCACATTCAATACATTAGAAATTAATTGGATATAACTATAACTGGAAAATGAATCATGATTTAAGGAAAA
>NW_026025307.1:0-1227 GCF_019186545.1 Solanum stenotomum
CGAGAAGGGTTTAAGCATTCAAAGTGCCTGCTAACATACGGTTGACCTGCGACTTGACTTAAAATATATTTGACTATTTTTAGAAAAAATAATAACATAAAAAATATATAATAATTTACACTAATCGATTAAGTTTGAAAAATATCTAAGAAATGAACAATTTTATTCTATCTTTTTAGATGAAGAGACCTAAAATGAAAATAGTTGAATTAAGGTGCAAGTGATTAGAAAATTAATAAAACTAGACTAATTAGAATTTATTAAGTTCATTTAAAAAATAAATTAAACCAATTTAATAAATTAAAGCATGAAAAATCATTTTTTGAATTAATTGACTAACCCCTTTGAGAAAATAACTAAGTAAGTATTTATTTATTTATTTATTTATTTATTTATTTTTATTTATTATTATTAATCAATTGAAAAAAGATTTTGACTAACACATTTTTAAAGTTTATTAAAAATAAATAAAATAAAAAAGAGATATATATATATATACTTTAACTTAGAATAATTTTGAAATAAAAAAAGAATGATTTAAATGAAGAAAAAACCCTTGAAGAACGTATCTTTAAAAATATTTAGGAAAATAATTTGACATAAAATATATAATATTTTACGATATTCGATTAACTTTGATAAACATAGTTAAATAAAGAATAATTTTTAAATTTTTTTGGAAAACTGGATCTTAATTGAACCAACTTGGTCAATTAGGATTTTAACAAAAACTAGGTTAATTAAAATTTATTTGCGTCATTTTTTTAGAAATAATAATTCGAACCAACTCGGTAGACAAATCAAGACATTATTTTAATCTAATTAAAGATAAGTGAAAGTTTTGACTAGAATATTTGAATAAGCAAAAAAAATGAGTTATTTTTAAAGAAACTAACATAAAGAACATGGTTTATCTTTTGGGGAATTTAATTAAATTAAGTCGCAATTTAAAAGAAAACAAACAAATAAATAATCACACAATTAAATAAGTTAGAAATTGAATTTGGGCCTCCTTTTTTGGGCCATTTTCGCTGTAATTTCTGGGGATTTACTCAATCTCGTTTTTGTATATATCCGATGTATATCAATGTATATCGGATGTATACAACCCATTTTTCTGCTTTCTGAAACCTGTACGTCAACTCCAAAGACTTGTTCTTCGATTTCTCAAGGTTGACTAACTCGATAAAAGAATTTTAGGCCTTTATGGCCCTCTCAAAATGCGAA
>NW_026025308.1:0-1399 GCF_019186545.1 Solanum stenotomum
TTCTTTGGGAATACATAGTTCCCTAATAGCTTTGAGAAACGAACTCAACTTTAAACTCATAACTTAACTTGAAACTGAGACTCTTACTCGACTTGAAACTCTATACCCTTTTTCTTGACTTGGAACTATCTTTCCTTGAATCGGAATTATGAATTCAAGGTGTTCGGTCACATGTTGTGGAGGGATTCTTGAACGCTTAGACGTACTTTGGCGTGTCGGAAACAACTGAAAAACAGAGGTATAATACTTTGGAATATGCATGAGAGAGTGAGAAAAGAAATGGGGGAAACTTGGCTGAGACTTCAGATTTCTGATGACGCAGAGGGCACTTACGGACGCCATCGACGGACCGTAGATGGACTTACGGTCCGTCCTGCAGGTCCGTAGATCGCGACAGAAACTTCCCCAGAATTCATTTTTAAAAAAATGACTAAGTGTTGACCTACGGTCCGGACTTACGGTCCGTAAGTCAGGTTACGGACCGTAGGTCGTGCCCGTAGATCGATGCCCCAAAAACCCAACTTCTGTCCCGATTGACGGTTGACCAGTACGGACCGTCAATCGATCTACGGTCCGTAGGTCACGTCCGTAGATCGGGATCGACAGCCAAAACTTTCTGAGAATTGATGGTGAATCAACTTCAAAAGGGTCATAACTCTTAGAATCATAATTCCCTCAATCATACAATAGGTTTCAACTTAACAACACAACCCAATCATGTCTCACAACAAACAATAACTTCAACAACACCACTAACAACAACTAACAACTTCAACACTTCAACAACGAATTCCAATCTTTTCTCAATCATAGAATAAACTTAGTGTGTGTGAGGGAAAGGATCAACCCACACGAAAACTCACATACCTTGATGGGGATCACCCCCGACGAAAATCCACAATGATCTTGTTGATCTCCTCTTTCTTCTCTTCTTCTTCTTCTCCTTCTTCTCTTCTTCAATCTCAAGAACCCTAACTCTTTATCTTTCAAAATGGGGCAAAAATGGTCCAAAGATCAGCCTAATACAACATTATGAGCTCAAAAGAAATGATTTGTGAAAAGACCAAAATGCCCTTAATTTTCCGGATGGATTTCCCTTCCAACTGCCCAACTTCTAAAGGGCATAACTCCCTCATACAAACTCGGAATCGAGTAAACTCGGTGGCGTTGAAAAGGTCATTCCACGAACTTCACAACCATAACTGGAACTACTCCTAACTCATCCTGAGCTAGGAGTTACGACTACTCAAAGTTGGCCAAAAACTCCTTGATTTCCACACTTAGCCAAATTTCCAGATTTTTTTTAATTTTCCAAAAATGACTATTTCCAAATTTCAAGCTCCTTCAAAGCCACTTCAACTTGTCGGATTTTACAAGAATAGTCCTACGACTACTACTA
>NW_026025309.1:0-721 GCF_019186545.1 Solanum stenotomum
GAATGTATATTTAGTTGGTATACCTGTTCTATTCAATGTATGTATATTCACTGTGTTTATTTATACAAATATATTCATGTATCATTACAAGTTTATCATTATTATATTGTTATGTATTCTATTATTAATTTTTGTTTATGTATATGCAGTGAATCGGATTTCATGTGTTATATTTCTAATTGAAGCTCCGTATATGTAAATCTATAAATATCAATATAATCCATGATTTGAAGACAAAGCTTAGCCCAAGTCAATATAAGATGTTCAGAAATATTTTGTTTTTTTTATAAAAAATTGATACTACTTTTTAAATATTTTGCGTTTACAAACTAAATAATCTTAAAACAGATCCAACCAAATATAGATGGTTGTTTAATAATGGGTAGTATGACAATGCAAATTGGCGTGATTCAAGGCATTGCCATATTTTAAAAAGGATTCTGTCATTTTTAATGCCATCTAATTTTGAATAGTATCCTAGTATACAAAATAAATAAACTTTGAATACATGAAATATAGCGATTTTATCATAATAATTATAGCTACACAAAGTAATTATGGTAATTATAGCTAGAGAAATATGATAACCCATAAACTATAGTCATTTATGTAAGTTTCTCAAAATTTTATCATATAAAGGACGCCAAAAGGGACATTACCGAACAACAAAATCGATTTTAAGTGATGTAGCTATATTGTCTAATATGCCAAAGAAACACAA
>NW_026025310.1:0-209 GCF_019186545.1 Solanum stenotomum
ACAAAGTTATAATAATAAGTATGTGGTTCATCATTACATGAGTAGCTCTGCCCTTTTATAGTTAGGCAATGTCAATATGTCTAGACTTTAGACTGTAAATTTCGTATTTTTTTTATGCCTATACATAATTTTTTTGTTTTTTTGTTTTGGTTTAAAGCCTATACATAATTAGGTGTGTGCATGTAACTACACACCATTAGTACAGAAAA
>NW_026025311.1:0-204 GCF_019186545.1 Solanum stenotomum
ATCCTATCAGCAAATTCTTGGATTATTATCTCCTTCAACTGGTTATCATCAAAACAATTAGCAGCCAAGAGAACACCAACTAATTCTAATTGGCTCGTCTTCAAGAAATCCTGATCAAAACTCTTTAACTGATCTTCCGTAACACCTTCTTCTGAATATTTCTTCCACTATTGAACAACTTTGGTCATTGTTTTGCCATCAACA
>NW_026025312.1:0-715 GCF_019186545.1 Solanum stenotomum
ATTGTTATAATATATTTTGCTCATAAGTAATATAGAAACTTATTTGTCATTTGTCTTTTTAATTTCAATTTTAAATAGCAAATAAATGTAGCGATAAGATTGAGGGTAAAAATGAAGCATATCTTTCTAAATTTAAGTAAAAATAAACAGAGTAAAAGTAACATTAGGGTTATCGATAGGACGATTCATTCGGTTATTTTTAAAAAAAATTATATCATTAAATTTTTGGGCTATTTTATAATGTATAACCAAAATTAAAATTTTAAAATCATTCCAATCCTAATTTATGTGACAGAAGCAGTACAAAAATTAGTCTTTTTTTTTTTTGTCTTGTAGATATTTTAAATTATTATTTATTGTAAATTATAGTACTTTTTATTAAAGTTTTTAATATCATATGTTACTTTTTATGTTTGAGAGTTAAATCAACTTTTTTTTATGTCTTTTAATTTTATATGTGTTTTGTCCTTTTCCATTTTCCAAAAATAATACTCTCTCTATTTTATTTTATATGTCATTTGTTTTTATAAATATATTGGTCCCTCTTCTTATTGGAACACATGTTGAGTTATTGTAGTTGGCTATTCCCTCTTCTTATATAGTAATAATATATGGCTCCTTTTATTAGGTGCCACGTGTCGAAAGAAGAGTGAATTTTATTCACTCTTCTTATATAGTAATGGAACACATGTTGAGTTATTGTGATTGGCTATTC
>NW_026025313.1:0-506 GCF_019186545.1 Solanum stenotomum
TAGACCTTATTTCGGGAAAGTGTTGGAATATGACAGCATGTCTCTTGATATTATTGAATATCCATATCTGGTGGTGTATATGATAATATTGAATTGAAGTATGTTTGGCCTTAGTCTAGGCTTAGACTAGTGTTGCCATAGACTTGCGAGATTTCGGATGTCGTTGGGCAGTAGAACTTTTTTCGACGTCGTTTCGGACGGTCAGCTCCTTGTAGACTGATATAGCAGACTTGAGTTTGATAGTCGATAACTCAGCTTATGACCTTGTATCCATAATGCCCTGTTTTTCTATTAGCTACAGTACCCGGTTAGAGTCTGTGGTCCAGCTTACTTATGTCCAGGCTTAGCTACAGTACCTGGTTAGAGTCCGTGGTCCAGCTTACTTATGTCCAGGCTTAGCTACAGTACCCGGTTAGAGTCCGTGGTCCAGCTTACCTGTGATCTTGTTTTTGCTACAGTACCCGGTTAGAGTCCGTGATCCAGCTTGCTTATGTCCAGGCTTAGCT
>NW_026025314.1:0-377 GCF_019186545.1 Solanum stenotomum
GACTCTGAAGTCCAGCCCTTGGGGCGGCATGCCTCTCAGAGCGCCAGCAGGTGCCCTCTGAGCTTCGAGGGCTGGCGCTCCGCGCCTTGCAGAGCGCCAAGGACGCCATGTTCCCCCATTCTTTCCATGCTTTCTCATGCATGTTCCTAGGTGTTATACCTATGTTCCCTAGTTGTTTCCAACATCCCAAAGTATTTCTAAACATCCCGAACTCATCTAAATACGTGTGATCATACACCTTGAATCCATAATTCAATTCAAGGTGAGTTAGTATCAAGTTAAGGTGAAGTTAGAGTCAAGTCAAGTAAGGTTAAGAAGTAAGCTCAAGTAAGTCCTCCAAGCTTTTTCAAGAGTCGTTATTAAAGGTTTTACCTTCG
>NW_026025315.1:0-291 GCF_019186545.1 Solanum stenotomum
CTCAAGTTTTTATAGAAATATTTTAAAACCCTCTGTTAAATTAAAATAGAATAAACAAATTAAAATAGAAATGTTGATAAAATCATCCTTAAATTAGTTTATTTGTTTATTTTGAAATGGACAAAAGAATTAATTATTCTACAGATATACCAAATATAGGCTCAAAAGTATATTATCAAAATATACCCTAGGTCAAAAACCTCTTCATCTCCTTTCTTCTCCCCAAAAGAAGTCACTGCCTCAAGAACATTCAGCTAAGACTAGCTTTCTCATCATGCATTCAGACAACTC
>NW_026025316.1:0-4403 GCF_019186545.1 Solanum stenotomum
CATATCATATTGTTTGACATTTGAAAGAGGTATGTGTGGAAACCTAATTGTTGCCTATTTAGGGGAGGAGAATCTTGACCGGGTTTTGTTTTGTAGGTATGGATCGATTTCCCAAATTCGACATGGTAGTGGAAGCCCCAGTTCTAATCAAAATGTGGTACAAATATGAAAATGGCCTCCGCAAAGTATATTGCTAGAGTTAAGTATGATGAATACCTCTCATATGATGCAATTAGTCAGAAGATGTCATAGAATACTTCAGCACACTCTCAAATGATTAACCATTTTTAGTGATTCCTATTCACAAACTGTGTAAATTTGACAGTAGACATGCATCAATAGAGACTACATTTGAATTCTTCCACTGTTTATGTTATTGAAATCTTGTCATGGTTGGTGCACAAAGAAAAACTGGACCATATTACTATTACGAACAAACAATACAAATCTCACTAGTTTAGAGTCTAATTACGTATTTTTATTTTAGTTTTTGAAATCATCTTTCATACCATATTTACTTCACCAGATACAAGGCACTCAGATACATGTATCTCAAAAATATATGCGGGTCAAATTTGGTATAATTTGTTCCGAATACACTGTATATTCAAGTGTGACTCGTATGTATCTAAGATACACTGACTCTCCTTTTCTCCCTGTAACATCCGACAATTTGAAGTGGCTTTGAAGAAGCTTCAAATTTGGAAATAGTCATTTTTGGAAAAAATTAAAATCTGGAAATTTGGCAGTCCAGAATCTGGAAAATTTGGCTAAGTTCAAAAATCTTAAAATTTGGCTAAGTGTGGAAATCAGTGAGTTTTTGGCCAATTTTGAGCAGTCGTAACTCCTAGATCAGGATGAGTTAGGAGTAGTTCCAGTTATGGTTTCGAAGCTTGTGGAATGATCTTTCCAACGCCACCGATTTTGCTCGATTCTGAGTTCGTATGAGCGAGTTATGCCCTTTGAAAGTTGGCGCAGTTGGCAAGGAGTCCGTCCGGAAATTTAAGGGCATTTTAGTCTTTTCACAAATCATTTCTTTTGAGTTTCTATTATTGTATTAGGCTGATCTTTGGATCATTTTGTCCCATTTAGAAAGAGAAAGAGTTAGGGTTCTTGAGAGTGAAGAAGAGAAGAAGAAGAAGAGAAGAAGGAGAAGAAGAAGAGAAGAAAGAGGAGATCAACAAGATTCGTAAAGATCATTGTGGAATTTCGTCGGGGGTGATCCCTATCAAGGTATGTGAGTTCTTTGTGTGGGTTGATCCTTTCCCCACTCACCAAGCTCATGTTCATGGTTTGAGAAAAGATTGGATTTGTTGTTGAAGTTGTTAGTTGTTGTTGATGTTGTTAGTTGTTGTTGATGTTGTTAGTTATGTTGTTGAAGTTATTGTTGGTTGTGGGACAGGATTGGGCTGTGTATTTGAGTTGTGATCTATTGTATGTTGAGAGATTGATGATCTTTAGTGTTGGTTGGTTCATACCCCCACACACCAACTCGTTTTTAATTCCAAGAGAAGATTTATTGGTTGTTGAAGTTGTAGTGGTGTTGTGTTGAAGTTCTTGCTGGTTTAGTACAGATTTCCGGTTGTGATTTTTGAGTTGAATCTATTTTATAATAAGGGTCTTTATGATTCTAAATGTTGTTGCTGAAACCTTGAGGTTAAGAGGGTTTAGAATTGGAAAGAAACAAAGGGAAAAAAGTCGGATTTTTGGGGAAAAAGGGGCTGGGCTGTCGCACCTCTCCTAGTGCCAAGGACACCAATCTTTCCCTTTCATTCACCATTTTTTTCATACATGTTCCTAGGTATTATACCTATGTTTCCTAGTTGTTTCCAACACTCCAAGGTACTTCTAAAAGTCAAGTGAAGTTAGTTTCCAAGTCAAGTGAAGTTAGTTTCCAATTTAAGTGAAGTTAGTTTCCAAGTCAAGTGAAGTCAAGCTTAGAAGTAAGTAAGTCAAAGCAAGTCTTTAAGGTTTTCCAAGAGTCTTCATTGAACGTTTTAACTTCATTCTAAGGCTCAAGTACCAAGTTAAGTATTGAGTTTCAAGTCAAGTCAAAAGTTAAGAGTTTCATGTTAAGTTAAGAGTTTCACATCAAGTCAAGAGTTCAAGTAAAGTAAAGAGTTTAAAGTTGAGTTCTTTTCTCAAAGTTATTAGGGAACTATGTATTCCCAAAGAAGTTTTAAAGAAATGTTTTTACATTTAAACAAGGTTGGAAACTGAGATTTCCAAAAGAGCCTTCGGGCTAGTTTTTGAGTAATTATCTCATATCAGCAGGAAGAAATATGTTTTAAAAACATAAGAGCCAGTACATTTTTGGGAGTAGTATCGAGCACCGAATTGGGGGAGCGTTCAAAGAACCCACAGCCCCCATAGAACCATGTTAGCCACCATGGGTAGAAAAGGATCATACTTTTTAGATGAATCCTTTTCAGATTAGACTAGTGGATCCATTAGGCAGTTCAGGTCTTATACCTTTGGCCGGGTATAAGATGCTCTGGCAGCGTGAGGTCGATCGCTGTATCATCACTATAGCTCTTATGTGATGGTTGTCGGTTAGAGAAGCTCCCACAGCAGTTATTGTATTTTTCATACACAGAGATTATTGTATTTTTATATACATCAGTTCATTGTATTTCTATATACATTTCAGGCTTATTGTATCCTTGTATACACACAGAGTTTATAGCATGTTTTAAACAGTCTTTCTTTATATCGCACTTGTTTTAAATTGTCTTATATTGAAAGAAGTCAGTCAGGTTGAGTTGAGTTGAGCCAGGTAAGCTATTTCAGTTTCTTCCAGATTTCCTTCTAGCTTATGTTGCTTAGCTTTCCAGCTCGCATACTCGTACATTCCATGTACTGATGCCAGTTGGCCTGCATCGTTTGATGATGCAGATTCAGGTACCCCGGATCAGCATCCTGCACGTCATTGATCCAGCTGAGCACTCCAGAGTCAGTGGTGAGCCTCCTTGCATTCCGGAGGACTCAATTATTTTGTGTTCTTAGTTTTTATTTTATTAGGATGTTGCGGAGTCTGTCCCAGCATCCATCTCAGTATTTTAGAGGCATCATAGACAGACAGTCAGTCAGTTAGTTTTGAGTCTCTCATCTATATATATATATGTAAATATTCTATTTTGAGATTCGAGTTGCCTTTATGGCCATATTCTATAAGTTAAGTTGTTTTCTAACCTTGCATTAGCATTGAGTTATTCTGTTGGGTTAGGTTTCCGCTGAGTTAAGAAAGCCAGGCCAAGGGTTCGCTTGGGGCTAGAAATGGTCTTCGGGTGCCGGTCTCGTCCAGGGTGGAGGCTCGGGGCGTGTCAAACTTGGTATCAGAGCACAGAGTTCAGGAGTCCTAGGGAGTCTATGAAGTCGTGTCTGTAGAGTCCTAGTTATCGGTGTGAAGCGCGTCACATCTATAATTGGGAGGCTGCAACATTTAGGAAGATTTCTCATTTCTTTCACACTCATTTCATGCGTTAGAGTTGATCTCTAAAAAGTTTCTTTCTAATCCGTGCTTGCGCGTGTTTCAGATAGTCATGCCTCCACGAAGAGTTGGTAGAGGGCGTCTTCCTAGACGTTATGTTGATGAGAAAGAGCTACCCTATGCACCGGGAGTGCAAGATCAAGGGGAAGTTTCTAATGCCGAGTTCAGAGAGGCAATTAGAATGTTGAGTCAAGTTGTAGCTAATCAGATTGGTCAGCAAAGGGGAGCTCCACAGGAAGGAGCTGACATTTCTAGGATTCGTGAGTTCTTGGGGATGAATCCTCCGAGTTTCATGGGTTCGAGCACTACTGAGGATCCAGAGGATTTCATTGAGGAGTTGAAGAAGATTTTTGATGTGATGCATGTGGCAGATATTAAGCGGGTTGAACTAGCTGCTTATCAATTGAAGGATGTTGCTAGAACTTGGTTCGACCAGTGGAAAGGGGGCAGAGCTGAGAATGCACCACCTGCAAGTCGGGCCGGTTTTGAGGAAGCTTTCTTGGGGCATTTCTTTCCTCGAGAATTGAGAGAGGCCAAGGTACGTGAGTTCCTCACACTTAAGCAGGAGTCCTTGAGTGTTCATTAGTACAGTTTGAAGTTCACACAATTATCCCGCTATGCTCCGGAGATGGTTGCGGACATGAGGAATAGAATGAACTTGTTTGTTGTTGGGCTGTCTCGGTTGTCGAGCAAGGAAGGTAGGGCTGCAATGCTTATCGGGGACATGGACATACCAAGGTTGATGGTTTATGTGCAGCAGGTTGAGGAAGAAAAGCTGAGGGACAGAGAAGAGTTCAGAAATAAGAGAGCTAAGATCAGGAACGAGTCCGGGCAGCAGAGAGGAAATTCAAACCGTTCCTCCTTTCAGCAAAGATAAAAGGGACCTGCTCCATCATTTGCTAGAGCACCTGCA
>NW_026025317.1:0-227 GCF_019186545.1 Solanum stenotomum
TATATACAACCCCCAAGCCTTTTGTTATAGTACACATTTCAATACAACATGTCGACAAAAGTGCATACTTCTTCGAAAAATTATGTTGTATATATATATGTCAAATTTTATATTTAAAGGATATTATATTTAAAGTTGGACATCCTTGATAAAAGTTATGCCTTTGATACAGTGGTAATGGATGTCCAATTGAATGATGGAGTTTCGGGTTTGAACCTAAATAGAAC